>NC_139815.1:11947226-12032226 GCF_963457635.1 Microchirus variegatus | reverse complement strand
ATTATTTGTCGGTCAGAGATTCAGAGCGGTGAAAGCTTCAAGTCGGCTATGCTAAGCTTCTTTGGAGTTTTTGAGAAGAGGGTTCACGCTCCATTTCGAGCAGGAAGACGTCACTGAGAGGTAAGACTAATACTCCACTCTATTTCTGCTCATAGTATACGATGTGATATAGTTGTCGGCAATGAAGCGACAACGTTGTCAAAGTAACGTTTGATAGACAAGTACACACACGTTATATACACGTAATCTGTTAGCAAAGTAAAGTCGCCTTGCTTTCGCTGGACAATAATGTCAGTGTTATTCAAATGTTTGTTCAAGACGCCTATATAGACAACAGTATAATGTCCACAGCTCACCCAGTTGGTATATTTTGCTGAAAGGTTTGTTTTTCTGGAAAAAGTTGCTCCAGATCCGGCCAGTGCCAGGCCGAAGTGCGTGCAGCTCCGCTCCACTGCGGCAGCCAGAGCCTGCGGCGGCACATTCAAGTGCCCACAAAAAAGTTCTCCAGGTACCCGGTTACGGCCGTACCCGGTTTCCCTCGCAGCCATATCAGTTTAAAAACTACATTCTGTCATTGTCTTCTCAGTTTACAAGACCAAATTAAAGAGCCAGAGCCGGTGGTAACTTTTAGCAAAGATGGCGGACACTGTGTTTATATTCTGGGAATGAAGTCTTGTCCATTCTGGGAAGTCTCGTTCCCCTATGGGTGAGTCCATAAAGTGCAGAATTAGTGTTGTAGTTCTAATCTTGACGTTGTGCGTTCCCTCCGATGATGGAGGAGGTGAGCAAAAATAATTTTTTTTAGAAATCAGGGGAAAAATGAGGGAGGGAAGCACACTTTCTAAAAATTAATAATGCTATTCTAGCAATACAAAGCCACATGCTAATCAGTGAAGTATGCCTTTAATTCAGTTATGGGCTCTGAAATACATGTTTTTGTGTGCAAAAGCAAGCATCTCACAAAGACAGTAACAAGACAGTAACAAGAACCAAATCCAACTGATGAAGGGTCATTTTAAAATAACTCAATGCTATTCTCTTTATCAAAGTTATTCTCCACATGCAATAGCATTTCACGTCGTGCAGATCTTTTAAATAATTGCTTGTTGGCATTGGTACCAGAATGGGTCTGGGTCTCTTCACTTTGACAGTAAAAGCCAAATGTGCCCCACTAATGTCACATAAATGCCACTCCAGACTCCCTCCAGTGCTGTAATTGCCGCTCTGACTCTCAGCATATCATGTCAAATACCACTGTCAAGTAAATTACGCGATAATACCACGCTAAACTGGAGCTAAAACCTATTTTCCTTGGGTGCTTGAACAATGGTTACAGTGGTTACTCGCTACAATCAATATGGTAATGGGTTAATTACAGTAACACAAAGTACAGTGTTATGAATCAGTTTTTCCATTAAACCTATGAAATTTTACATTTCTTCTGCGGAATTCTCTCATAGGAAGATTTTTCTCTCCGTGTCATATTCATAGTTAAACCATTCAGCATCACGGGCCTGATTACAATATTTATTACTTGTCAACCTACACAAGGCAAAGAATTCCGAGAAAGCAGCAGCAGAAACAGTGACAGCCCATGCAGGCTAATCTGCCAGCCACGCGAGTCTTCGGGGCAAGGACTGGTAATGTGATTTAGATGAGTTTCCCACGCTGGTGTGTCAGTGCTGTCTCCCCTCAGTGCTTCAGCGACAGTCCCTCATTACACACCGTTTCACCGTTAGCTGTATCGCCAATAAGCATGACAGTTTTTGACACTGGCACACCCGGTTTGTTCGCGGCCGAAATGACTCGTAGGTATGAAGGAGGGAGAGGGAAGGGCTGAGTGGAAATAATATAAATGTACTTCGTTCAAATTCAGACATGAAATTACTGTATGTTGCTGAATTGTTAAAGGAAGGCGAATTAAAAAGAATTACCAGAAAAGTGACAATGTTTGTAGGCTTGTTAGCAGCAGCTACTCATTTGCCGTGACAATTATGGAGAATAAGAGTAGAAAATAGACAACAAGTCTGCACAGCAACGTTAACACAGCAATTATTTGCACCGTACTGCCCATTGTTTATGCTAACATTATGCTAGTGTGACACTTACCCGTCCATTGACAACTCTATTTTTACCTGGCCGACTCTGGAGTTGAATGTTCGTCACTAAGCCAGATATCGTTCATTAAGTTCATGTAAACTTTCGGTGACTCCCTGGAGTAAAATGACGAGACGTTAATCAGGAAGTTGAAGATGTCAGGATACTGCCGGTCCAAAATAACGTCCTCTAAACTCGTAAATATATTATAAGGATCAGATCTATTCAGTCAGTCAAGTTTTGCGATATATAGGTTGATTGCCGGTGTGCAGTGAACTCTGACAGGTTAAATCCAGAAGTGTCAACATTAGCAATGGGCAGTGTAACTTATATAATTGCAGACGTGTACGTCAGTTAGATTGAGTTTTTCTTGAATGTCCAGGCTGGAACAAGCACAACGCTAGTTCCAGCCTGGACATTTAATACTTCACGAGAAACTAAAGTGGGAAGACCTCACAGGGAGTTAACCATGCTCACTTCAAATTTCTGGCCAATCACTCAATAGTTGTCAGAGACCACACAAGAAAAAAGTTCTGCCCAAATGATGTGTTATAGAAAAATCTGCAAGAACTCCCAACCGAATTAAGTCATTATTTTCTCGCTCATGGTCTTGTACAGGCCTTTAACCATGAACTCCATTGCTTGCGTTTGATTCTGCTTCTTCTGCTTGCTGTCGGTGCATTTTACACAGCTTCATAGCAGTGATTCAGCTGTGTAAAATGGTAAAATGCTCTCCCGTTAACCCATTAGCCCGTCTCTGACCGTTTTGGCAGTCAGACAAAATAGCTACTTACAATCTTCCCTTTTATGATGAAAACAGCCATTGAAGCGACAAGATTTCTGACAGATTGCCTGATTCATGTGCCGTCTACTCTATACGTCTGTGGGACGAACTACGTTTTCAGTCATGTGACATCCAGAGCTCTACCTGTGTGGATGTGGTTGTGCATTGCCTCTTGTTCAGTGTCAGCAAGGATTGGTTCCAGCAGCTTGGTTAGTTTGTGAGTTTTTCACAGCTAATGCAAAGAACAACTAGATGTCTTTTCATTAGTGCTGGGCACTAGGTTAACGCACGTTAAGGCATGATGCGTTTCCATGACGACTGACCGGAAAAAAATGTGCGTGACGTCATGTTGCCGCGACAACGGAGTCGAGGCATCGTTTACCAGTTAGCTCCATTAGTCTGTTTATTAAACGAAAAGAGCAGTGCTACAAATAACAAGCGTACCTGTATGTGTGCCTCTGTTTTTAAAGTTTAGCGTTACTTTAGAGAACAATTTTAACAATCCGGAGTCACGCAAACATGACGTCACAGGTGTCTTTTACCGGTCAGTCGTCATAGAAACGCGTCCTGCGTTAACGTTGACGCCATTAACGCGCCCAGCACTACTAACAATATATGTTTTTCACAGCTAATGCAAAGAACAAAAAGTATTAGAAATAGATGCCTTTTCATTTAACTCCAGGACAAAAACATCATGGGGAAAAATATCTGGAACATAGAGGACTTTGAGAGGGACAAACTTTTCTATCCCTTGCCCCTCTGGTCTTCTCTCACACGCTAGTCTCAATCCCAGAACTTGGTTATCTGCACCAACCAATTATTTGATTAGAGAAGGGAAGGGTTTAAATCATTTAGGCCACTTCATAATAATCAGGAAGGGACATCATAAGATTCCAGGGATCTAATAAAATCCACAAGGCTAAACCGCAATATCAGGGGATAAAATAAGAAGAGCTTCATAATAATTCAAGGCATACATCTGTACATCTGGTACACACACACACCTGAGGGTCTAATCCCCCACAATGCACATACTTTTTTTTAATTTCCTAATAACTGAAATGAATAATAAGGATATGAAAGAAATGTGAGCCACATTTCCACCAAGCTGTGCAGTTGAGCTCACCATGGTGTGGTTTGGAATGGTACACACTGATCTGACTTGCGCTATTACTGCAGAGTGCTTGGGCTGTATATGTAAAGTATGCAGCTAAGCAGCTATGTACTTAATACCATCATACCACCAATACCACCAATACCATCTCACCAATAAACTCGGCAGACTTTACCCCATTCACGGTCATTATTGGCCAAGTGCAAGTGTGGAAGCACAAACAGACAGACAGACACGCAGAGCCACTAAAAACAATTCTTCCTTCCCACAATGGAGGACATCCAGCATTCTGTGTCGTTTCTTCTTGGTATGTGGCTATTTATCACAATCAGAAGACTTTGTTTGAGAGTAGGCTGTAGGCTGTACAGGAAAACTGTCAGTCAGTAAGTAATGAGTCTGTGTTGACAAATCAACGAAGCCAAGCTCACACAACACACTTTTTTTTGGGCTTGTGGCCAGCAATCACGAAGTAAGTAAATGTATTGCTACTAACTAACAAAACAATTGTGCCTATATATTTCTTATTTAATTTTTAAAATATCCAGATATCCAAATACAGTCAGGTCCATAAATATTGAGACATCAACACAATTCTGTTCTTTTTGGCTCTATACACCACTACAATGGATTTGAAATGAAACAAACAACGTGCACACTTTAATGTTTTAGGGGACCAATAGTAATGGGACAACTGACTGAAAAGCTTGATCACTCAATCTAGATCTAGTTTGATGAAACTGAATCATAATACATTTTGAGTACGACATGGAAATGCTCAACATTTTCCCAGGCTCACAACTTCCTTTCATAGCACAGGATGTGATGCAAGAGGAAAGCAATGGATTCACACAGGCTATTGATTTCCAGCTAAAACAGGTTAGATTCACACAGCTGGTTGCAGACATTAATATTGAGAGAAGACTGCGGGAGCACTGATGTACAAAGGGAATGGAAGGGAAAGCCAGGCCCTGTACTAATGTTACTGTGTAGACATCAAATATTGTATATGCCATGTGTGTTAACATCAATACCCTGTATGCTCTTTCATAAACTTGGATTTAATCAGAATTTAAACTCAGGGACTCCACATTTACCCTGACAACAAACTGTTGCTTATTGAAGTGGTAGTTTGTATCTTTTAAATACAATGTCCATCGCATTCAAATCATTGTCAAATTAGTTCACAGAATCACGGTTTGCAAGACCCTCCGTGTCTCTCAGTAATGCAATATTCTGTTTTCCTGTTGCAGACAACATGTTCCACACTGCACACACAGTAATGCACTGAGCGTCATGGCAGACGCACTACAGCTACAAAGTGGATTCTACTGCTAAAAATAAACCTGGATGTTCAGTAGGACTATTATACTTACTATTATAATCACTATCACAGTTTTGGCCTCACGAAAACATGGTCATCCCATATTGGGAATTTGTGCCCCAACAATAGAATGCAAAGCAATTTGAGTGCTCCCTAAACCACTGCCTGTCTACATGCCTGCATGTGTCAACGATAGGGAGGGGACGATACCTTTTGTGTTCAATACCGATACCGATATTAGTCCGATACTTGTAATTGTATCATATTCTACATTTTTATCTCTCCGCTCCAGTGATTTTGACCAGTACCAGTCAGTATCGGTCAGATACTGGCCAAAAAAAGATTACCATCCCTAGTCAATGACAGCTGCTGCTGTTTCTGTACCTCGCAGCTCCAAGTATCCTTGAGGAAGTCTGAATGAGTAATGCTATGTTAAAACACAGATGTGCATCCTTGATTTTCAAATTTTAATTTCCGCTGATTTATCACGCTACACCAGGCAGGCAGCGGCTCATCAGCAGCAGCTGCGCTGTCTGGAGCAGGGAGGTGGGAGTGAAGAGGCTGTCCTCACGGTGGGTGAGACATTTTCACACGGTTCACCACAGGCCATGGTGTTATACTGAAACGACGAAGTCGGTGTCCATTCACCAATATGCAAGCACATATTTATTTTGCATTAGCATGCTACTTTGCTACTTTGTGGCTAACTTGGCGAACCTGTTTCCAAAGGTAAGCTAGTCAGGCTACGATTAGCATTAACGTAGGGCTAACATAATACGAACACTGTGCAACCTCATTAGTCACAACGCAATTTTTTTAATTTTTGATTAGAATTAGCGTAGCTAGCTGTTGTGACTGTCAGCCATGCCAGTGGGACTATAGGAATACATACTTCCTACGGGTACTGCACTAGTATATCTCCATGGAGATAGGTCATCTTGTGTGTGTGTGTGTGTCCTTAAGCAAGTCCTTGCCAAGGTCAGAGTTCAGGACAAGTACAAGTCTGGTGGGATTAGGTGGCTACTGTGAGACCACGGAATGACATGTTTCAGTCTGTGTGTACTTAAATATTAAATATTTAACAGCAGGAAAAGAGGTGTGGATGAGCATGACTGATCTATCTGTGTCACAGCACATACAGTATGGGCACTTACTGTGTGCAGTCACGTCCAAATGAGGGTTATGGCTTAGAGCAGGGCTCTGTTTACTCTTACGCTTCTGCTGAGCAGAGAGTTTGAGTTTGTGATTAACACTTCACCCCGACAAATATAATGAAGCAGCTTTCTGTAAGTATGCACCAAAGATTTATTTTTAATTGCAAGGTTATATTATCATATCATTGTTTGCCCAAAAATAAGGAACACAATTACATAGCTTGAGGCTGTTTTGCTGTCAACAAAACAATCCATGATCATGTGAAATTACATATCACTTATCTATCCGCTGCTTATGCGGTTTGTTGATACGCAAACCTCGCAAAGGACTTTACAATTACTGCTTTATGAAAAAAAGCTACCATGCAGGAAGGCTGAACAGGCTATCTCTTGATTCAGACAAATATTGTGTCAGAGTCACTGTGATAGAGTATAATGAAATGGGTATTTATGCAAGCATGCACACAGTTCAAACGGTAGCTAAGCTTGTCGACACACAGAATCCATAATCAGTCACCAACTCTGGGCCCGGGGGGGATGTGCTGTTCTAGGAAAAACAGCAAGTCCTCAAAGAATAGAAGGAAACAAGTCTGAAGATATTTCACTACAACTTTTCAACCTTTATCGTTTGCAATTCATGACGAGTGCTGACAAGAATCACAAGAAGCAGCATTGTACTCAGCTCGGAGGCGTATCAGTACTCAGACCGCAGCAAAGTCTGTGTTTTGTTAAAGGAGGTGGGACATGATCTTATTTATTCAAAGGGAGACACAGACATTGGGTGATTTACAAACTGCAGGATGCTTGTGTGTTGCAGGAACAGTGCGATCCCGATGCCACGCAGCTGCAATCTCTGCCACTGTGCATTTTGCCACTAGAAAGAACAAGCGTGCTGCTGCTTCAGCCGCCACTCTGGAACTTCCTCCCATAATCATTTCTCCAATAATGTTCAAAGAATATTTTTTTTTGTGGGGTTTTAGCTTCCATGCTGGGTAAAACAAGGGAAACTAACAAAATGCCAACAGCTGAATGTGGAAATGAACAGACAATATATTCAACAGACACTGGCATAACACTCCTATCAACATTACCTAGGGGAGAACTACAAGCTAATTAATCATCTACAACAACAATACGCTCAGCAGCACACACCAGCTCTATCTATAAAAGGTGGCAAGATGGCAACATTTCATTTGATATAGTTATACTTGCATGGTGGGGTCAATGCAGGAATCAAACTCCCGTGACTTGTAGAATTAAGTACACGCACTGACCCATATATGAATAGAACTATAAATGAAAGTCTCATGTGGCCAAATACATATTTAAAGGTCCCATATTATGCAAAATCAACTTTTTAATAATTTAAATCCATATTTGGGACTCTGGAGGGCCTTTCAGTCGCCAAAGTGTGAAAAAAGATAACTCACTCATGTTTTTGTGGTCCTCCTCAGTCTAAGTACAGGAGACAAAACACGCGATAGCGATAACTTCCATGCTCTTGGGATGTCACAAGACACTAAATTCCTGGAATTGTTGTCTCGCGGAGCTCCTCTTTGTCCGTTAAAAACACGTGAGAGTGCTGGCGAAAACCAGAAGTCCGCGAAAAGTTATATTCTCGGCTCCACAGTGCAGCACAGAGTCCTACACAAACTTCCAGTCTCAGAGGATTTATCTGTCCAGTGGATACATGTTATATATGACGGCAATGTGCCTGCTCGAGCCTGCAAATGATCACTTTTCCAAATGCTAACTGCTGTTAGCTCCCAGTAGCCTCTGTGGCTGTTGTCATTTCCTGTCCCTTAAGTTTCGTTTTATTTTTTCTTAAAGAGATACTACTAAATAGAGCGTTCTGAACAGGGCTAATTTGGCAGGGTGATTGAACTGCTGTGGTGCTTCATCCTTATGGTATTTTGACCAAAGCATGTCACAGACATGTTCAAAATAAATTTAAGACATAAATTATTGATCAACAGTATATAATATATGAAAATGAGAAAACAAACCAAATGTATATGATTGCTTATTCTCAGTGACCTTGATCCAAAGTGGAGCTTGTTGAAAAAAAAAAAAACACATTAATGGTGACCACATACATCACAGTGAGACTGTAGGGATATATATTAAGGATATCCTTTGTACTATTCCTAAGTGGTTAGAAGAAAACTTATCTCAGTTATTTTAAATATTTGACGACTTTTGTTGACCAAAGTACGCTGGTTTGAACGACTTGTCAGACAATTATAGCCCCTCAGTTGTTATTCACCGGTTCTCCTGTGGCAGAAGTGACATTTACACTGGTGAAATGTTTAATTTGATTTTAGATGGTCTGGTACTTTCTCTTCATAATGATCTCTGAAAAATGACACATTTTAAGGTTGAATCTCTGCCCGCCTCACTGCCTCTCACAGCTTCTTATCATTTATATTTTATACAGTTGTAATAAAAAATGGGGTTTTCTTGGGAAAATCATTCCACCATGCTGTGTGATATGAAAGGATAGAACTGTAGTATGCCTGCATGGGTAACCACTGGAATGGTAATGGCTTTATCTTTTAAGAATGGGGTAAGTGCCTTATTCTCGAGATTCATGTTGTGATTCTGATCTCTTAACAGTCACAGACACTAAAATGAAAGGTCTTCCCAAAAGCTGTTGTAGGTGACATACCGAGTGGCAGATGGCAAATTAACCTAAACACTCATTTGAGCAGAATGTCGCATAATTCTTGGGAACAAGGGTTGTACAGAAGGTGAAATTGTCCTTTCACTTAAGCAAAAGCAACAAAAGTCCAGCCCACTAATTAATTAAAATGAATGCAGTTGGCCTCTAGTGTCAGCCTTTGTGTAGCATGACTGTTAAGTGTTTCAAAGTGTTTCACAGCAAAGTTTAAGGAGACAACAATGTCCACAAAGAGATGCAGCGATATGTCAAAGAGGCAAAAGGACCAAAAAATAATGACCAAAATGACTTAGAGGAGACTTGAATTGTGCACATTGAGATGCAAAACAGCTGTAAAATGACTGCAAACAATACAACTAGAGTCTCTTACAGTCTCTGGGGTCCCATATAGACAGAGAGTGAGAGGCGATTTCTCATAAGTCACCCATGTTAAGCCGGTTTGCCTCAAGGCAGCATTTTGCAGTTAGTTAAATAAAGCCCAAAGCATGAAATTCAGTCTGTCTCAGAGGCTGATGGACACCAAATGTCCCTGGACAAAACAAACTTTTAGCTGCTCAGGCAGTGTTAGAACAAGAATAACACAATCTGAAAAACAATCCCCTCTGAGCACCCAGGGAAAATGTGAGGCAGTCATCCACATCCGCACAGCCAACATTGAAAAGCTTTTGGTTATAATAAGTCTGTACTTTAATAATGACCAGTATCTCCTAATAGCCCATGGAGCTGGCTAATCAGGTCTGCGTGAAGAGCTGCAGAGAGAGAACATCATATAAACCTCTATTTAACACATTTCCATAGATAGCACAACACTTGAAGCTCTCTGACAGCGCTGACGTGAGCCCTCTTAATAATAAGGGTGGGGGCATGTGCTGTCGACAGGATGTTTCATGACTGGAGAGTTTATTTCTTTCCCCATTCTTCTGTCAGCAACAGCCATCTATATTTAATATGTTCATTTGTCCTCAGCTAGCTGCAGTGGCCTGGTCGCTGCAAAACATATGCACACCCTCTCCCTCTGTACATTACTGGAAGTAAATGATGATATACTATGTCAAAAGTTAAAAATTAGAAATTAGAAATATATGCAAAAACACATTGCACAGGACAGTGAAAATAGAACTTTGACAGTAGTAACTGAAACCTGGAAGATGTCTCTAACGTCCTACTACCACCTGATGAGCAACCAGGTGTCGTAAAAGTAAATTATACACTAAAAAAAGACACGGAAAAGACAAGCAAAGACGCCAAGCAGATGTTGACATTGCTCAGCGCAATTGATTTGCTCTGTCAGATGATAAGTCAATGTTCTATTCACATCCATTTATATACTCAGCTCCAATCTGACCAATTGCAGAGTTTGTCTACATACCCTGCCTATAATTAACTACTTTATTTGGGAAGCAGCTGCATTTGTTTGAGTGGAAATAAGGGAAATAAGTGGTTTGTTTGCTCAGGCCACAATGTCCACTTGTGATTCTTTAGACCCAGAGTCGGCTTAATGCCAGGTTACAGCCAAACAGAATAGTCTATAAACGAGAAAGTCTGATCTTATTTCTTGATGATAGAGAGACTAGAGTTTACTAATGTAGGCAGCATTTGCTGTTAACATCACACAGGTAATAGCTGTTCCCATGGTTTTATTTCTCAGCAGCAGAAAAAACAACTTAATCTTGTGCTAAAGGAAACACACCAGGGTTTTAGTTTTGTTGTTGCACTGCGTTTGAGATGAGAGTTTTCACATTACGGCATGTATTATGTTCTCTGTCAATGTCCTGAGTCCCACAGGGAAAAGCTGCCTAAGCATGAAAACATCTCTTGAAAAAGGGGATCTCAGACTCGAATGACCTGAAGGACAATGATCTAGTTTTGGTGAGAAGGAGGTCAGCTTTAACCCAGAAAACATGTCAGTGCTGGCGAGGGCAACGGTATCCGAAAACCGGAAGTCCGTGAAAAGTTCTATTCTTGGCTCCACAGTGCAGCACAGAGTTCTACACTAAACTTCCAGCCTCAGAGGATTTATCTGTCCAGTGAATACATTTTATATATGACGGCAATGTGCCTGCTAGAGCCGGCAAATGATCACTTTCACAAACGGCAACTGCTGTTAGCTCCCAGTAGCCTCTGTGGCTGATGTCATTTCCTGTCCCTTAAGTTTTGTTTTACTTTTTTTTTAAGGTGGACCTTTAAGGTGGACCTAAAGATATACAACTAAACAAAGTGTTGTGAACAGGGATATTTTTGGCATTTCATCCTTAAGGTATTTTGACCAAAGCATGTCACAGACATGTTCATTAGGACACCAGGGAACTAGGTTAACTTGCAGAAATAGTGTATAATATGTCCCCTTTAAACATAGATCTCATGATGGCAACACAACATTTTCAATACCACAAAGAACTAAAGTAGAAAATTAAACTTCACACGAACATAAAAGCGCACTGAAAACGGTTTGTTCAGTATACTCCAGTGTGTGAACATGTGCAGTGCTGTAGATGTGAGTACAGATGGGAGACCTGATTGAGTGCGCACCTGAGGAAAGCCTGTTAATGACACAACATGGTGATTGGGGTTTGTTTTTAAGAGCCTTTTTCTGGCGCTTCCCCAGGGTGTGCTGCCATGCTGTGTTGTTATCTAGGCTCAGAGAGAACAGGAAACAGGGACAGCTGTTGTCGCTGCTCTCCTTTTTTTTGGTCAAGACCAAGCTGTCCCCATTCTATCCATCTATCTCTCTTTATGTGATTTTCTTTCTGTGTTCTCGATGTCTTTCTCTGTCCCCGTATCGTCCTTACATCCGTGCTGACATGCAAGCATACACAGGGGTTCATTTTTTTTTTTAACTATATATCAGTGTCCTTTTCACATGCAGACTATTTAGGGTACTTAAGAAAAAATAATTGATGCCTATGTCATTCCAGTCTCACACACATGCAGATGCAGGTAACCCGGTTTGCTTTTTTTTTTTTTTTTTTAGTTTAAAGACAACATTCATCATATTCAGACTGAAGAAACAATGAGGACATTACATATGAGAGGTTTTTCTGTAGAACTTTAAAAGTTCTTCAGACAAAAAAGGGTTTCATTTGTTAAAAAAAAGTTTTTTTCCAGTCCCTGCCCTGTTCTATCTATGTCACTCAGTCAGACATGTGACTTGGCCCAGTTGTCTGACTGATGTGTTAATGTGGACGGGGAGCTCTGCTGCGCTCTGTCTTCAGACATGCTGATGACTCCTCAGTTCGTTGCCAGTATTCGGGCCTCGGGGACAGTATTGTCCAGATGCTTCTCTCCCAAACCAGGAGGTTTCCCTGCATGAAGCAATTGACTGCTCTAATTTTGAAATAGCCTTATATATATATATATATATGTATAGTGTGAGCACTCGGGTTGGCCCTACAGAGCAGCAAAACAAAAACGAGTATTTATTATTTAAAATACTAGGGCTGTGTATTGCTGATACCATAATGTATGTTTTGGGTTTTAAATCAAAACATAAGTAACAGAACTACAAATTGTTATGTGATAATTAGCAGAACTACATAATGAACACTCTCCACCAAAAGGTTTAATTGCCTACTCATTTACTTTAATAAATGCCCCAGTTTTAATAGAGTCATGGTTTTAATGTTTGGATCTTATCATTTAATAAATAATGCACGCTATGGTGTTTTTAATATGGTTAATTTAACCAGTATAATACAAATAACTTGTTTCAGCAACAGTACAATTGCACCTCGACTACACTCTTAGAAATAAGGGTTCCAAAAGGATCCTTCTACAAGGGCTGAGGTTCTACCTGAAAAGGGTTCTCCTATGAGGACAAGCCGAAGAACCTTATTTGGTTCTACTTAGCACTTTTATTTCTAAGAGTGTACTACTGCACATTATCTGCTATTTATGTAGCTGCTGTATTGTATGTGCATTCTACTCTCTATTGCCTTTACCTGTGCTGCACTCTGTTTCCTGCCCTCTGTCCCTGTTGCTTTATCGGACCAAAGCCCCACGGTGGTTTTTAACATTATTGAAGTAGTTGTCCAGCCTTTTATCTGTGAGTTGGGGTTGTCATTATTAATCAGAGGAGACACACTGCTCCTTCCAATCTCCTCCCCGTGTCCAGTCTTTCTTTTTGCATCACCTAGACTTTGAATTCTCCCTTTGCCTCGGTCGGCTTTATAAATATTCAGCATGCCACCCAGTAATTCACACACACATTCTGCCACTCATCATTTCTACACCTGGACACATGGGTGTTGACATTCCTCTCTGTCCTAATCTGACGTTGTGTCCTTGAGCTCTCTCTTCTTCCACTCCTTCCCTGCTCTCGTCTTCTGTTCTTGCGTCTGCTGTCACTTCTCCTCACACAATCTGCATCTCATCTCACAGTGTCCCTAAAACAACCCAAGCATTATTTGCTAAAGGGCAGAGCGTCAGAAACGAACACAACTGAAATGTTCAACTTGAAGGTTCAGTCTTGACCTTGGAAACAACAGTTGGACAAAATAAATTTCATGGCCCACCTCAGTGGACAAACCTATATTTAGTCTCTACCACAGTGAAATATTGTTAAGCCACTACTGTACAGTGTAAATCTTTGCTATGTGGCCCAGCTTCTCTGATGAGTTCATCACACGGCTGGTGACTGAACTGCACAATATGAAGTGTTCTTATTAAATCATTTCCTTTTGATAATTAGTCCAGTCCTGTATGGTAGCTTGGTTATACATACTTGTATAAATATGAAAACCTCATAACAGGGTATCTGCAGGTTTCAGCAAGTCAAATTTAAGATGTTTTAAGACCTTTTTAATGGCACCTTGAATTCAATTTAAGACCAAAAACACTATATATATATATTTATATATATATATATATATATATACATACATACATACATACATACATATACATATATATACATATACATATACATATACATATACAGTATATTATACATATGATGACTATCAGTGATAGTTGGGGAATCCCTCTGTATTACAACCCAAGCATTCAAGTTTACTTTTTGTCTGTTTAAAACACAACGTAACATAACCAAGTATACAACTACATCTCCCTCTCAAAGTCCCTCGAGTAAAATAATTAAAACAAATATATAACATTAAATATAGTCCTGCCCCAAAAAATTTAAGACCTTTGAGTAATGTGTTTAAGACCAGCATATAACATTTTTTGTTATAGGGTAAAACAGGTTTTTGCAAATATTTCAGGGTTAAAATAAAATAAGATCAGTCATATATTAATAATAGGATGTGCAGGCCTTTATTCACTGAACAAATTGTCAGCAGCACATGCCCAAAATATTTCCTGATGTTTTTTTTCCCCTAATAGTCCAAATGGAAATATGATGTACAACAACAAATTCTTAATTTCTTGCTTAAAAACATAATTGTGAGACCAATGAAGATGGTCATGTTTAACACAGCAAGCAAAGTGCTGAGAATGGTAACGCTGTGCAGTGATTGGCTGTAAATGTTGCTCCGGCTGTGTGAACACAATGATCCTCGTGCAGGGGTGGACACAATCGGGGGACGAAAAAGGTTGGGGGGGGGGGCACCAGGTAATAAGTGAGTGTGAGAGCAAAAACAAATCAGAGAAAGACAGGGATAAATAGACGGGAGAGAGAGTGGGAATGGGAGGAACTGCACAACGAGAGTGAGAGAGTCGGAAAACGGTGGCTAATCAGTTTTCTTGGTCTTTCGGGTTGGTGTGTTGTTTGGTCTGCTGGTCACAGGCAGGACATTTACACTCTGTGTCTCCACATAAATCATGTCACATGGCTGAACGAACAGACACTGCCAGCATTTTAGCTCCAAGAAACTCATCCCTACTCATCCGTATAGGCCACCCTGCTCTCTCTTTCTCTCTCACACACAAATGTTTGCACATCTATTCTTCCTGAACCGAACCAGCCTAAACAAATGTGTATACTGAAACTTAAAGAAGTTTATATTATACCTTATTTCTCCAAGTTAACCTAGTTTCCTGGTGTCAGCCCTGTTCAGAACACTCTGTTTAGTAGTATCTCTTTGGGTTCACCTTAAAAAAAAAGTAAAACAAAACTTAAGGGACAGGAAATGACATCAGCCACAAAGGCTACGGGGAGCTAACAGCAGTTAGCATTTGGAAAATTGATCAATGGCAGGCTCTAGCAGGCACATTGCCGTCATATATAACATGTATTTACTGGACAAATAAATCCTCTGAGGCTGGCAGTTTGTGTAGAACTCTGTGCTGCACTGTGGAGCCAAGAATAGAACTTTCCGTGGTCTTTGCGGACTTACGGTTTTCGGATACCGCTGCCTTTGCCAGTACTCTCAAGTGTTTTACAGACAAAGCGGAGCTCCGCGAGACAACAATTCCAGGAATTTAGCGCAACATTTCGTGTTGTATCTCCTGTACTTAGACCGAGGACCACAAAAACATGAGTGAGTCATCTTTTTTCACACTTTGCCAACTTATGGGACCTCCAGAGTCCCAAATATAAGGATTTAAATGATTTAAAAAGTCGTGACCTTTAACCCGCTCCTCAGAAATGGGGTTCTGCTTCAATAGGACCAGGCTTTGTTCACACATACACACACGTAGTTGTATAGTTGCACAGTATATACTCACAGTCATGCAGACACATGAGAATGCATGTATGGACACACACCCCAGGTCAAGTAGTGTTGGTGTTGTTCTCTTTGATATTCTTTGCAGCTTCCTCACCAACATCTTATATTCATTCTCCATCTCTCTCCTTCTGTTCCACCTTTCTCTAACTCTCTCCATATTGTTTTCTCTTTCTACCCCCGATCTATATAACACCCATCTCTCTCTATCATTAGCAAACCACTCCACAAGATTTATCTCATTATTGGACGACGCATGAGTGACGTTGGAGTTTACACGTTGTCCGTCAGGTTGCGTATGTTAGGGAATAGTGGCAAACAAATAGAGTCACGGTCGCCTGGTTTCTGCGTTCTTGCACCCCACATACACACACACACTATGTTGGATAGATGATGTCTGGCACATGTTCCAAGTGGCGGAGCTCTCACTTTTGATGACTGCACAAACACACGGGCAGAGACAACAGCCTCCAAATGCTTTGATGCAATTAGCCAACAGTGTGTGAAGCAGAAACCTTTGTAGCTCTTTACACAGAGCATGAAAACAGTGTCAACACAAAAGCACCGCACTGATCAGTCAACAGGAGTGAAGTATTTTTTTTTCTCAATACCCCGATATCGCCTGTGTCACCGACACAGACAGGGATTGAATAATACACTATATACCGTGTAAAAGACAGGAGAGAGATGGGGGAGACTCTGATGGGAGCTACTTTGCCCTGTGGTCTGTGATTTGTAAAGGGCATAATCAGACAAAGAGAGTGCATGGATTTTTGGTAGAAACCTTTAACAATGCTTTGTTGGATTCACAGGAAAGGTCAGCCAGTGACAAGCAGATTGAAGCATAAAGGGGGGGGGGGGGGTCAGTGAGAGCGCTGCAGTTTGAGTGAGCAGTGTTAAGAATTTGTACGTTTTCATGAACTGGTATAATGTTCAGAAAATCAGGTCTACAGGCAACAGTTGTTTTATTGTTCATATACAAAATGAAGCAAAAAAACAAAACACTAACTGATTTGAAATGAAATCAGATTTACAACTTTTTCTAAATGAAAGAATGAAGCCAAACTGATCATCCAGTGAATCATCAAAGTGACTCTCTGATGAGCTTAGTGACCAAGAGAGTGAGAACAGAGAAAAGATGCTCCCAAATCCAGGTTAAGCTTTGAGTGGAGTTGCTGCTCTTCCACTTCAAAATGAATCTGTTTGAGCCAACAAAGATATGAGAAAACCATGACTCCATGCAGGTGACCTCTATCCCTGAAGATGGCACTGCAGCCGAGTGAATTCTGTTACATAAGTTGAGCTCAGCGTACATGGCACCACTGGGATTCCCCTTCTGTCAGTTAATTTTCTTGCAACAAACAGTGGCCATACTGACGAGATGAACAGAGGGAAGCAGAAGAAGGTAGGTGTGAGAGGGAGGAGGAGAAGAAAGGGAGGTTAAAGAGAATGAGAGAAAACGCATGGTGATTTAGACTGAAAGAGAAAACGGAGGTGATTGACGACAAAAGGCGGGAGCTGCGAGTTGATGAACAAAAGGGGGAGAGAAAGTAGGTGAAACAGCAGGGCAACAGTGTTTGGTGAGCTAATTCCCCCATATTGACACTGATTTCATTAGTGAATGGAAGGAATCATTTAACACAACCAACCAAGCTATTTCTGGACAGTATAGGGGTCAAATATTACCCTCCACAGACTGTTTCTCAGGTAACAGACAACAACCCTGCTGCTCTTCCTCAAACTGTCAAGATGACTGACTGACTGCAAAAGTATCAAAGATTCTCTCATTTCATTTGGTCTTTCCCTAAAACAGCATTGTTAAATCCTATGAATTCAAAGAATACACTGTACTGTCATCGATACAGTACTCAGTACAGGTTTGGGGTCATATTAAAACAGAAACACGTGTTGCATTTTTCACTGTTTAAAGGTGCCATATGTAAGAATATGGCCAAAAACGGTTACTACATTCAAATTCAAAATACCGAGGTCTTTTAGGTTTCGTTTTCTGACGTAACTGGCAACCCGTGGTTGCTCGGCAGCTGAGACTCTACTGACTGCAATGATTGGTAGATGGCGGTAGGTGGCGCAACATGCCAAAACATGATTTCAAGACATAAATATGATTTGCGGTCTGCAAAATATTTTTTTTTTAAGGCAAATATTTTGACTGTACTGTTGTTGTTGGTGAGTTCAGTTTTCTTATATGAACATTATTCCTGAGTCTCTGTGACATATTAGGAGGAATTTATGGCCAGTTGCTTTAGATTTATTACAAAATGCACCTTTAAAGTTTGAGGAACACATCTGTATTGAAAGTGAGCACATGATGCAAACAAATTCAATATTTTCTCTCATTGTTATTTAACAATAACGAAGAATGCAGAAAATGGCCTGCAGCCAGGCTACACAGATAATAGGAGCAGCCTTGGAGGATTGCAACAGTTCTGACATTTAACAGGCTGTAACACAACAAATCTGACGTTCACAGGGTGAATGCATTTAGGAGAACTAAATTATATGGTGCTTTTGGACTCTGATAATAGCTTTGAATGTGCAAAAAAAAAAAAAAAAATCCTAGCCGAGTACTGACATTCTCTGCTGCTGGTACGACTGTCTCATGTTATATCTGAGCTGACTTTTAATGCAGAGTGCAGAGTAACCAAACTGCTACTGTCACCTACTGGTATAATTAAATACTGTCCTCGAGTCCAAGGCAAGAGTCTTTTGAGGTTGACTTCCAAGTAAAAATCTGAAGTTACTGTTTGTGAGCCTCGGGCTCGAGGCTCCGTTGTTAACAAGTACATTCAGAAATTAAAGTCATTGATTTTCTTCTGTGGTTATATTGTTGCAGACTAAAACCTCCTATATAGGAACTTAGGAGGCTGTGTATTTGTTTTCCTTTATGGCAATTATACAGCATTATATAATGGGACTGTGTGTGTGTGTGTTCTTGTACTTGAGTCATACTGAGGACCAGTGAGCGTTTTTAACCAACAAAGTGAGGTCATTTTTACGAAGTGAGGACATTTTGGCTGGTCCTCACTTCGTTTTCATTGAAATCACTTCCTTACATCCTATAATCTGTTTTTATGAGAGGTCCTCAATTTAGTACAAAAACCCGTTTTCCAGCCCTGGTGTTTCACACACATGTTTTGCTCTGGGGCTCCACCTGCAGACATTTTATGGCACTGCACCCAGTAGTTCTTTTAAGATATCATTCATGAAGTAGATATTTGTAATTGTGTTGATTTATATTAGTGGAAATGCTGGTCCTCACTTTGTCAGCACTTTTACCCGGTCCTCAGTATACAGCAAGAATGTGTGCGTGTGTGTGTGTGTGGTTAAACTCTCAAGAGAGAAAAGAGCCCTCCAACTCCAACAGGAAGTGAGACTTTGTTGTTGTCGGAGGGTAAGGGACAAGAGAGGGGAGAATGCAATCGCTTTAAGGGCAGGAGAGAGGGAGTGACACAGGAGAGGAAAAGAGAAGTGAGACCTTTAGGGACAAACAGTTTGAGGTGCATGAAGTGTACTGCAGGCAGAAACATGCAGCACAGGTCTAGCTCGCGAGAGCGTTTTTTCCCTTCCTTGGTGGTCTCCAGTGCGCTCATTAGGAAGGAGGGACAGCATCTTACAACCCCTCCCTTCCCCGAGAGAGAGAGAGCAACTAATTAGAGGTCTGTCCTCTTCCTTGTCACATCCACATCCCCTCTGGAGCACCACCGCGATCCACTCACTCGTCTTAACTCTTGCAACGTGGCAGAATTTTTAAGTGGATAGAAGGAGGTGGCCAAAAAACAACAACAACAACAAAACAAAACAGGAAATGCTTTGTGTTGTATGACATAATAATAATAATAGTTAATTATACGTTTTAATGTAATTATAATGTTGGCACGAGTAAAATATTAACATTAATCCAGTAAATACGAATTGTTGCTGTGTTAAAAATGATCATGTCACCTTAATTCTACACTTGTTGGAGAAATTACTGAAAAAGGCTGATGATGATGCTATTTTGACATAGCTAACATATCATTACATGTTTCAGTTAGAGCACTCTGTCTGGAGACTATTGGTTTGTTAATTATTGTTTAATTAGTGCTGTGCAAAAGGTTAACGCGCGTTAACACATGACGCGTTTCCATGACGACTGACCGGAAAAAGACGCGAATGACGTCATGTTTATGTGCCGCGACACTGGAGTCCAGGCACCGTTTACCAGTTAGCTCCGTTAGCTGCATTAGCTCCTTTTAGCACCGGTTAGCGCACCTACATTGGAACTGGAGCGGTCTGTTTATTAAACGAAAAGAGCAGCGCTACAAAGAACCAAGCGTACCTGTGCACTGCGTATGTGTGCCTCTGTTTTTAAAGTTCAGAGTTACTTTAGAGACAAATTTTAACAATCAGGAGTCACGTAAACATGACGTGACGCGCGTCTTTTTCCAGTCAGTTGTCATGGAAACGTGTCATGCGTTAACGCTCGACAGCACTTACAGCTTCATTGAAAAGATCAAAAAGAGAATAATGTAGCATAAACACACACTTCATGTTGTAGACATCGCTTACCTGGTAAAGGATATGATTATAGAAATGTAGGTATGACAGTTGTTACAGTTACAGTCATAATGATGTGGTCAAGGTTGTGATGATAAAAACACATTTCCCATTTTGAGGAAAACAATCTACTGTATGTGAATAGAATCAACTTTATATCATAGTCTTACTAGTGTGCATTAAGCAAATTAGACAACCACCACCAGCTTCCAAATGAATTTAAAAAAAAAAAGTTAACTTAGAAAAAAGCTGCATCTCTTTAACTGTTGTTTTGTTTTCATGTAAAAGTTGATGATAGAACACAGCTTTACTTTCTATTATTTTCCCCTCCCTTCCACTTCCCCTTATTACTCCCTCCTACTTCATCTGAAACATCTGTTTTCCTCATTGAACCAGCGAAGCAGGAGCCAAAAAAACAATGATTAATTTTGCCTTGGAATCCTTGTCAACACACAGGCTGTGTGTTACAATATTGATTAGGTCTCAATACAGCCATACTCTATTGCTTCGATTCTGAAAGTGAAGCTTGAAGAAAGAGTGTGTGTGTGTGTGTGTGTGTGTGTGTGTGTGTGTGCCTTAAGAGAGGAGTGCTGCTGGTGTTTTCATTGATTCCGACACTAAACCACACATTTACTATAGTGCATTTCTTGCGTATTCCCCTCCTTCCCCGATGCCAGTGAATCAAAAGCTGCGGAGGAAAGCAGCGCTCGTTAGCCGTGCTTTCCAGGGAACCTCTCTCCCACAAATATCTAACCCCCTCCCTCTGATCGATAGCCATCTATCTGTGCTATGTCTGCTTTTTATGAAGCCTGTGACTGAGCTAAGCACTGAACTGTTTAAGGAAAGATGAGCTAAATGACAGTGTGCTCCACATGGATGCTACACTCTTAGAAATTAAAGTGCTAAGTAGAACCATTAAAGGTTCTTCGGCTTGTCCTCATAGGAGAACCCTTTTTGGCTCGAGGTAGAACCTTTTTATAAAGGTTCTACCTCGAACCTCGGAACCCTTTGAAAACCCTCTGGATCGAAATGGTTCTTACTGGATCCATTAGTGTGACCATGAACCCTTGAAAAAAACCCTTTTCCGAAGAAAGGGTTTTTCAGAAGCAAATGGTTCCAGGTAGAACCTCAGCCCTTGTAGAAGGACCCTTTTGGAACCATTATTTCTAAGAGTGTATAAGTTGAAGAGTGAAAGAGAAGAAACTGACTCTACTTACTGCATGTTATCTAAACAACAGTATAGTATTCCTACACACTTAGAAATAAAAGTGCTAAGAAGGTTCTTCGGCTTGTCCACATAGGAGAACCCTTTTTCGCTCCAGGTAGAACCTTTTTATAAAGGTTCCACCAAGAATCCTTTTAAAACCCTTTATTCAGGAAAGTGGTTTTAAAGGGTTCTCTGGATCAAAATGGTTCTTACTGGAACCATTAGTGTTACCAAGACCCTTGAAAACCCCTTTCTTCGGTAAAGGGTTTTTCAGAAGCAAATGGTTCCAGGTAGAACCTCAGCCTTTGTAGAAGAACCCTTTTGGAACCCTTATTTCTAAGAGTGTAGACAATGCGAAACAACTGAAACAACTGATATGTAATATATTATTTGTTCCCCCTGCTAATGTATTTGGGTCAGTTGTCCGGTTACACTGACCTAAAACTGAATGAATACATGCAAAAAGAGCCACAACAAATATTATCATCACTTCTTTTTCTTTAGCTCTACCAAACTGGAGAGGAGAGCCATACATTTTGATATATTTTCAGTCTGCACATAAAACGTGCAACGTTGTGGTAGAAGAATAAAACAAAAATGAATCAGGCATATGAAAAAAGACACAATGGAAGATAGAACTCTCCCTTCATTACCTACTATAAGATGACTCATCGGTTCAGTCACTTTAGGAAAAGAAGAAAAACAGTACTATACTCATTTTAAAAGTCCTCACCATTAATCTAAAAAGTACTGAGGGGTGGGGTTCAACAAAGGGAACGTTATCTAACGTGTGGTTTCTGAAAACCTCTGCCAAGCAAGGCCAGAATGACCTCTCCTTTCGACAGTGGTTATTGGAAAGGGGTGTAGGTGTCCTGCTGAGTTGGCCTTGGTCAGTATCACACTGAGCACCAGTCTAAATTAGCTGTGGCATTCTGTGAGGCCATGGCTGAATATGCTCCTGACACACTAAGAGAAAAAGAACGAAGACACAGATGAAACAGGAGAGAGAAAGAGAGAGAGAGCGGAAACTGAAAATGGAGAGGAAAGATCTAGAGAAGGACACGGGAGGAAAAAGATAGTTAATGGAGAGATAAATAAATGATCAAGTAGGTCTGTAAGTCTGACGCTGTGTGTGTTTGTGGGTATAAAAAATAGCACATGCAAAGACTGAGGTGCACTGAGACAAAGAGTAGAATGAAAGACACGTGAGATACTATGAATGAGAGAGTGAAAGAAGCAAAATAAGAGCAAATTTCAAGGTCTGTATTGAGTTGACAGTGGCAGTGCCAGAGGACCTGAGCAGAATAGCCTTGGTATCGCCTTCTTGGCCAATTAATGTGAAGCTGTCTGGGTCCAGGGAAGCTATTAGAGTCGGGAAGAGAAAAACACATTAAAAAAGAATGGAAAGAAAGTTCACTGCTGCTTCCACACAGTGGTGCCTGTATGTAAAGCTCCTTGTTTTTCTTGACTGAATAATAGTCTCCCCCCCCCCCCCCCCCCTTCCTTCAAAGCCCCAGGATGTGGGCAGAACATCTCTGCTTTATTAACTATCTCACTAGAGACAGGACATGCTCGTCGACAAGCAGCAGCCTTTATTAAAGATGCCGCCAAGTGGAAAGAAGTGAGGATTGAGATTCAAATTGAGTCAGACAAGAAAACTCTGTGTGGCCATAGCTTTAGTTAGTTAGATGAGAGGGGGAATTTGTAGTGATGTAAATCAAACAAACAACAGTTTTTCTTCCTGTTTAATAAGCAGCGCTTGTACTTACTAAAGTACACACAGATGTGTGTACACCGACGACACAGGATAATTGTGCATTCATATGTATTTGCATGCATACCGACACGTATTTGAATGCACAGTTCATGAGCAAATAGGGACACATGCAAATGCCATGTGAACACAGATGGCCGTGGAACCTTTCAGTCAATTGTTTTTTACTCTAAGGATGTATTTATACCTGAAGAGCAGGAAACCCTGCTGGATGAAATGTTGAAGTTATAAATCTACATCATGGTATTGTGATAAGAACAATGAATGGGAGTGATTGAACTGTAATAACAGGTCATTTGTTTCAGATTGAAATTACAACTGAAGAAATTTGCTCCTAAACACATATTACATTGAGAGTTCTGATGTTAAAGACCAGGTTTGGAGGAGACTTGCCCCTGTTATTGGTATCAAAGCGCACATCAAACAAATAAAACGTTTTCTTCGATTCTCCTCTGTTGAAATGTGCGATAAAAGAATGTACTGGTGTTTCTTACTTAAAAATCGTCCGTCGCCCTCCGTTAATTAAAATCACAAATCAAGCCCTAATCAACTGAAGTGTTGTCCACAGTAATCCGTCCGTCCTCATAAAAGTTAACATTTTTAAAGTACAGTAATTGTTAAAAAATGAATCACACTGTTTTTTCTGCTACTTTAAAATTTTTCATAATCAAAATGATCAAATTTAATTAATACATTCATTATTTATTTCTTCATGGCTGCAGAATCAGTGGTGTATGGGATTAAAATCAAATCAGAGGGGGTGGATTATTTGACTCTGGACAACATGCAAATACGTTGAATCAATATGACAGAAGTAAATAATGTATATTATTCCAGCAATATGTTGGGGATTTTGAATCTGGATCAGATTCATATATATACACATACATACACACATATGCATACATATACATATATATAAACACATATGCATACATATATATATATATATACATATACACACATATGCATACATATATACACACACACACACACACATATATATACATACATATACATACGTACATATATATACACATACATACATATATATACATATACATACATATATCCAAATACATTTTTAATCAACATCTCTGATACAGCCAGTGACAGTGTCAATGACTACAGATGAAATGATGAATTATGAAATAATGCTGTTTCCTTTGTGCAGCATTGCAACAACAACAGTGTAGAGTCTGTATGTGTGCGTTCCCCACTGTGCTGACACCACGAGACATTGGGTGATGAGCTCTTCTTCATCACTTCACTCTCCCTCTCTGTCTCCATGGTAAACTTATACCTCACAGTCAACATGAAAGAGAATTGTTGGATGAGTCCGTCTATGGATTGTATGGTTCTGTGCTGTAGTTTCAGCACAGAAGGTCTCGTTGATTAATGCAAGAAAAACCTACAATAATAATTTGACTGTTTAAATAGTGTGTGCAATAGTAAGGGGGCATAATAACACTGTAGACGGTGTGATGGGAAATTACCTCGCTGACTTTCTTTCTACAGTGATTCATACATTTGAATACATTGGTCACATAACTGTTTCATACATCATCCCTGTTCAGTCCCATTTCTGATAAAGCCGAACACAGTGAAATCATTTACAAAGAAACTGATCTGGATAATGACTTCTCCAGTCTAACCCTCTCATACCTCACAGTGCACTAGCTTGGGGACTCTCGTTTGATCTGACTTTGTTTTATATATATTTTTTAACTGATTCTTGCTGTTATGCAGCTGGTGTAGAGCTGCCACCTGCTGTTGCTTCACCAAATCATCTTGTTTTCCCAAAGGTGCAGTGTGTAAAATTTAGCAACAAATCCTCATGAAGTTGCACCATGCAGCTGAATATCCCTCCCCTCACCATTCCCTTTCAAGTGTGCTGGAGAACACATCACATCATCTTTCCTTTTAATTAAAGTTTTTAATTGTTTGGAAATTGTAGATATTGATTGTTGAGCCGGTGGCATGTTTGTTCATTCTTGCTGTGTACTAGACTTGAAATGCTCAGATTGTAGATGTGGTCGTCTAATTCTCCTTTTTATAAATGCCATACATTTGAAATAGTAGAGAGATCTGGACAGTCAGGCATGCACATGCACGTGCATGATCGGTACGGTTTGGTACGGTAGTGTTCAGTAACACTTCCCCTGTTGTGCCAGTGTAACGCTACAGTACAGTATGGGTGAAGCTAGACCCACAACAGTCATCGGGCAACAGAAAAAGGTCACTCCTTTGTGACCAGTGTTTCTTCAACACCTGCAGTCTATTCTCATACAAAGCTTGATATCTCATTGAGACAAACAGCCACAAACTGAGCAGAAAAAAAACGAGCTGCTGGATGTCTTCCTTTGTTGTCTGTTGTGTTGCGTTCAATGTCCATGTTCATTGTCGGCACAGCAGTACAACTGTCGAAACGCACGCCTGACCCAGGGCTTTACTGTTCCAAACTATACCGTACAATAATAGAAACACGGCTTCTGTCTACGAAGCCACGCAGTAGGAACTGGAGCAGAATGGGGCCTGATATTGTCCTGCTGCAGCAGCCATGAAGTTCCCAGAAAAGGATGTCATCTTGACAGGAGCATATGTCTCTCAAAAATTGCAATGAAGACCAAAGGCACCTTCAAATATGACATCACCCGTGCAGTCTGGATGGTCTTTGGCAAGTAGAGTCTGATTTTTCCCCCCAAAAAAAGCTAAGACTTAGACTCATCTCAGGTCAGTCTGGGACCAGAGAACTCAGCAACATTTATATATGGCTTTCTTCTTTGCGTTGTAATTCAGTTTGAGGCTGCATTTCTGATGCACTGGCAGACCTAAGTGTGAAGTGAGAATGATTTTCTAAAGTACTCCTGAGCCCATGCGGCTATGTCCATCATGGTAGCATGACAGTTTCTATATAAGCAGTGTTTACCACGCTTGGCCTTTACACACTGAAATTTACCTTGACACGCCAAATCTTTTCACATTAGTATGTACTTTGGATGGTGAAAGACCAAAATTCTTTGAAATCTTCAAGTGAGAAATGTTGCCTTTGAACTGACTGACAATTCTCTCATGACGCTCAGAGCACAAAAATAGAGAGTGTGTCCTTGTTTGCAAAAGAGCCTTTGGTAGATGGTCCTTTTATACCCAAATCTTGATAACCTTCCCTGTTACCAGTAGCCTGCTAATTGTGAAACCTTCATGAACAGCATTCATTTTTCAGTCTTGCAAACTGCTCATCTTTTCTTTCTTTTTTTCATCTGTTAATAAAGTGATTAAAAAGATTAGGTTGCTTTTGTAGAAAGTGTCTCTTCTTTTCCAAAATAAGTCTCTTATTTTGGAAAAGAATTATAATTCGATTACGTCTGAAAGCAAGTATGATTAAGAGAGTATAGTATAAGAGTTTGATTGTGTTTGCAAGAAGTTATACTAGCAAATTTGTGAGACAGTTACCACCAGGTTAAATTCTCAAGATAACTTACATTACTTTTGGCATGAACACACAACTTCCATGCGGAGAAAAGAGGACCTAGAATCGACTAGCCTTCAAACTGGGAGACTGGCTGGAGCCTCTTGTTTACAACTCGTTTTCCCCCACATTTCGTCAACAGCGGCGCGCTCCTGCTGCGAGCGCCGGGCCGTGCGGGCCCCGCAGTGAACAGTGCGTAGCACCCCGCTTCTTAATTTTCACACGATCATTAATATGAACGGGCTCCGTTTTTTCCTCCACCATGTTGAGGATGTTTCTACGTCATTTCTCTCCTCTCCTATCTTCTTTTGTGAGAGCACAGACACAAACACACAGAGGGAAGAGAAAGTTAACTCTGGTAAAGGATGAGTGTTACCCTTAGAACACAGAGGCTGCTTTTTTCCATTACTTTATTAAAATGTACAGCATACAGAAGCTATAACAATCCTAACAGCACATCCTATAGGCAATCTGATGATGAAGATTTTTTTTCTTCATTTTTACCAACTATATAAACATACTGTAGCTACTCACATTTTTTTTTTTAAATCAGATTGAATTTAATTGTAAGAATTTGGCCAAAAACGGTTCTACACTCACATTCAAAATACTGAGGTCTTATAGGTTTCAGATGTAACTGGCAACCCATGGTTGCTCGGCAACTGAGACTCTACTGACTGCAATGATTGGTAGACGGCGGTAGATGGCGCCACATGCCAAAACATGATTTCAAAACATATGCATGATTTGCAGTCTGCAAAAGATTTATTTAACGTGAATATTTTGGCTGTACTGTTGTTGTTGCTGAGTTCAGTTTGTTATATGAACATTATTCCTGAGTCTGTGACATATTAGGAGCATTTTACAGCCAGTTGCTTTATATTTATTACATAATGCACCTTTAAGCTTGGAAATTCAAAGTTCAAAAATAGCTTAGCTTGTGTTGATGAACAAAAATGAAATAAAAATTGGATAACACTTTAGATTAGGAAACACATATTCACCATTAACTAAGTGCTTACTAACATATACAAGTAGCATACTAGTCATTTATGTATTAACACCTTTTTCTACATAACCTTATTCTACCTCTACTACAACATGAATTAAGATTTTTCCTACATAAAGTGTTAATATGTGCATCATATTTACTATTAAAGGGCTAGTATGCTTATATGCATCCAGTTAATGTTGAATACGTGTTCTCTAATCTACATTGTTACCAAAAACTGTCTTCTGTACAATTATCGCTACTCCGGTTTAAAAAAGGAGTAGTGTATTATTCCTGCTGCAATTTACCAAGGCTGCACCTGCGGCACTAAGGGTTAAACCAGACTGATCAGTGCATGTGAATGGACTGTCACTCGTCCCCTATGAACCCCTATGGACGTCCTTTATTATACACGACATTAAAGTACTTATAATGTCACCGAGCAGTTACGAGCGCCTATACTGTGCAGCAAAAAAGAACATAAAGAGACACGTGTTTGATCATCAGCCGACCAGACTTTTATTATTCCTCACGCGGTCAATGTCCATTACCCACACTTCCTTTCACCCTGGCCTTCAAAATAAGAGCCACTCATTTCAGCTACAACAACTCCCTGTATATACCTTTTGTACTTGGCAATAAAAATAGTGAAGAATAAAATGTGTCAATTTTAATCAAGTCTATTACTTGGATCTGTGCGCGTTTGTGCTTCCACAGTTGCACTTGTCAATATGAACAACAGAGGCCGCCAGAGGCATGTTGCGTGAATGGGGTGAAGTCTGCCATCTCCGATTGCCTTGTTTTCATCAGTTTTTTTTGTTATATTTACAAGTTATCTTCCACTTATTGTTAACTGTGCCCTACCAGAACGTGTCCTCAAGAGGTCACAAATACAAGTGCACACACACATAAACTTGACAACAATTTTTTTTTATTACTCCTTTTATAAGTCACCTGTGGTCTTTGCATTGCCCTTCTATGATGCCTCCTCTGCCACCTCACTTGGCACTTGGATGCAAGCTGAGTGAGTCTGCAGATTTGTTTCTTACTTCTCCTCTCTACGGCGTGTAATCCAAAATACTTCCACTTGACACCTTTCAGATGCGTTGGCGTCGTGACAAATGCGAATTTGCAGCGGTTTTGCAGCGTGAAGTATTCTCTAATACTCCAGTTGGAATCACGTTTGCAGCGTGCACGCGCTGTCAGCATAGTTGGCACAACAACGGTGCAAATTGTTTCGTCGTAATTAAGTGTCATTGAAGACCGACAGGATTCATGTTTCAGAAAGTAAATGTGCTTAATTTAAATTAAAAACATTTAGGTATCACACTAATTGAGTAAGAAACTATATACGAGCTCAGCTTCAACTGTTCTCTCATGTAACTTGAACCCTCGTTGTGAGTTTGCAACACGTTTTCTGTGGAGGATGCTGCATACCTCGCTTTCACCAGGGAAAACTTGGCTTGCTCACAATATTTCCTGTATGTCCAGCTGAAGAGTTGAGTGATGTCGACATACAAAGGCAACAGTTAATTGAATGT
Organism: Microchirus variegatus; assembly: GCF_963457635.1. Classification (NCBI taxonomy): domain Eukaryota; kingdom Metazoa; phylum Chordata; class Actinopteri; order Pleuronectiformes; family Soleidae; genus Microchirus; species Microchirus variegatus. Next base: position 12,002,914 of record NC_139815.1, on the reverse strand, counting down.
TAATAATGAACTACTAAAATTACTGTTACTATGACTGTTAAGAAAATAGAAACATTTTATTAACCATGCAGGAAATTAAGGCATCTCATAGTGACAGCATGCGTCAATATGAAATAGTCATCCATCAGTAATAATGATTTAATGACATAATGAAACACTGACAGGGACCTGTGCTACACTCTTAGAAATAAAAATACTAAGAAGAACCATATAAGGTTCTTTGGCTTGTCCTCATAGGAGAACCCTTTTTGGCTCCAGGTAGAAGATTTTTATAAAGATTTCACCAATAACCCTTTTAAAGCCTTTATTCAAGAAAGGGCTTTTAAAGGGTTCTCTGGATCAAAATGCTTATTTCTGGAACCATTAGTGTTCCCAAGAACCTTCTTCAGGAAAGGGTTTTTCAGAAGCAAATGGTTCCAGGTAGAACCTCAGCCCCTGTAGAAGAACCCTTTTGGAATCCTTATTTCTAAGTGTGTACATAATTGCTATTTGAAAAGCACTATCCACATAGTGACATCATAAACAACCTTGTTTCAAATGTAGGTTTTAGCAACGCAAACTCAACCTCTTTTTACTGTAACACTTTCCTCTTCTTTTTGGGACAACGAGGAGCTTACGCTCTGCCCAGAAGCCCATTTTCCACTAATAGGTGCCATTCGTTTGAATGTGTGTTCAAATTTTTTGGGAGTGTGCACATTAAATAAAGCAATCCAAACAAAAAATAGCACTATATTTGCTTTCAGCTGAGTTCCAGCACAGAGTTGCCCAGATGGTCCAATCAGAAAAAAGTCTGGCAGTTGCATCTGGAGCCAGTGAGGCCAGATGGAGAGTGGTATAAATATGGGTCGAGTCATAAGAAGAAAACCCCCCAGAGTTAAGGACAGACATAACATGTTTTGTGAATTACTTGTTTGTATTTCCTTTTTAATGCTGAAATGTTGCCAGGTTAGGCCAGGGAAGGCCAGGGATTGGTCCAACTCTAGGCCATATTAAAATTCTCTGCGAGCACGGAGACACACGCTCATTTCTTACATGGACGATGACCTGAGGGAATCTGTCTATCTCTGAAAATCTTTACCTATGTAGCCGTGTGTTTTATTGCGTTTATTGTTCGACTCACTTCTAGACTGTTTCTGATGTGTTTCGCTCATATCTGATAATCCCTGCCTCCACTGAGTATTTAGTCCCTGTGCTCCCAGTCAGTTTGTCTCACTTACTTTGGACTTTATAGTTTATCTACCTGTCTACTGCAGAAACTGTAACCTCTGCCAAGATGTTTTGGGCTGCATTGTGAGCAGTGTGTGTGACAAATTAGAGGTTGGATTAAATTCTATGGATGCATGGGGTGGCCAACTGAAGAAATGTTTTTGATTTTGGGGGTGATTTAGATTCAATGTACCATCACTGCGGGAAACGCTGTGAGTGGCCTTAACAAAGGTTGGTACTCTTTAAATGCTTTCTATATTGTATATATTATATGTTTATAGTTACAGGAGTATAAACAGTGAAGATGATATGACACACAAGTCAGAAAACTGTGAATAACGTAAATCTGATACATAGCTTTTTGATCCTTTTTGATCATTTTTGAGCATCAGGCGCCACATTTTAGTTTTTAATAGTAAATCTGGTGAGTGGTTTCCAAAGGGGCACAAACTTTCGATTGGAAAACTTTGTAAGGTAAAGCATTGAACATATTCATAAGATAGTCCATCCATCCATCTATCTTCTACCGCTTATCCGGTCATAAGATAGTAAGCCGACATATTTAATATTTGAGCCTTATTTTTTTTAAGCAAAAAAAAAAAAATTTTTTCTTATCTCACTGCATCAACATACAACTTGAAAGTATTAAAATACTGAAAAATCACAATATTTATTATAAACAAGAGGAGGAAGATATTGTGACAAGAGAACATTGATGCTAAACCCAAGTATTGCTCATGGAACTAACTTAATTTAGTGTTTGTGCTTTCTCTCCTTGTCATCTCACTGTCCTCATTCTGCAGGCACCTGCGACTCCAGGGCTGCAGGATCCAGATCCAGTTTTATTGACCTCCGCCAATCCTGATTGAACTGTTATATAGCTGTCTCTACCTAACCTACCGCTTTCATTTTCTCTATTCCTCATCGGTTCCCCACCTCACCTGTGGCTCCTCCACTTTTCCTTTCACCCCAACCGGCTGAGGCATATGGCCAGCACATTTCTTCCTGTTTAAAGGGAGACACCAAGTCCTTGCACATTGTGTGAACTGTGGGGTTTCTATTCTCGCTCTATAATATTGTAAGGTTCCCGCCTTACTATGTAAAGTCCCTTGAGATAATGTATGTTGTGTTTTGGTGCTATACAAATAAAATTTGATGGGATTTGGAAATTAGCTTTGCCTTACTCAAGAGGGGAACCTTGAAAAACTATTTTCCTCTCCAATGAAGTTGCAACACACCAATACAAACTATAGGCAGTCAGTAAACACATGAGAAATGCATGACCAGACTGTCAAAAAATATTAAACTTGAAAACCTTCACAGAAACATGCTCTGTCAATCTTAATCCTCCTCTATATCCAACAAAGATTACTATCAAACTTAGCATTACGGGGAAAGATGCAACCCAGCAAAACAACTACTTTCGAGTTGAAGTGCTTTGATAAGGTGGGTCATGAATCATCCATACGGGGTTTCTGGCAGACTGTGAAAACTCCGAGCCTGGTTGTGAGAAGGAAGTGAATTTAAAAGCGAACATAGAACAAAGGTTAAAAGAAAAAAAATATATCAATGTTTTGGTTTTGAGGAGGGGTTCTAAACCGAAATTCCAGAAAGGCAGGAGAGTCTTAAATATCAGTTATACACTATAATTCTTCACCCTTTGGATCATATTCAACATTGGTTGACATCAAATGTCATCACCCTGGATTCTGAAGGAGGAAAGTTGAATTAAACATATTTATATGCAATTAAATTTTAAAACCAATCATAACATGCCATAGCAGAGCACAGTCAAAACTGAAAACATTTGAATAGATTCACCTCTTCTAATTCCCTTAATTTGATCATTGGCATAATTCACTGCCATTCACAGTTCACTACAACAAAGTCTTCAGTGTTTGTTATTAATTTCACATGTTGTTCACCGTGCAATGACAAAACATCTACTGTGAATAAATAGCCATATCTTTATTTGATGGTCCCCTTGTTCATTTACCACTCAGCAATAGTAGCATTTACAACTTAAAATGTCTTACAAAAGACAACTCAATTAAATCAAATGACAATTAAATGACAATGTGGGGAAAAAAAAAAGATGCTGCGGGTGGTGAACCAGCCAGTGAACCAATTATCACCTGCCTATGAAGCTCCTCTGGCTCATGGCTTTCTGGTCCACAGTCAGTATGTTTCCAGTTAAGTAGAATACTGTTCTTGTCCCAGTATACAAGCACTACCAATTTATTGAATTAAATGGTCTGTACACTAGGTGGCAATGAGCCCCTTTACAGCTTGTTATTATTAGGTGGTTTCTGGTTTATCATGTCAAACTCCATGCCGAGTCTTCTTACCATCTATGAAGTTAAAAATATTAAAGGAGTCATATTATACCCTATTTCTCCAAGTGAACCTAGTTCCCTGGTGTCCTAATGAACATGTCTGTGACATGCTTTGATCAAAATACCATAAGGATGAAGCACCACAGCAGTTCAATCACCCTGCCAAAACAGCCCTGTTCAGAACGCTTGGTTTAGTAGTATCTCTTAAAAAAAAGCTATAACAAAACCTAAGGGACATGAAATTACATCCCGGAGCCAATAGCAGTTAACATTTGGAAAAGTGATCATTTGCCACACATTGCTGTCATATATAACATGTATCCATTGGACAGATAAATCCTGAGGCTAGAAGTTTGTGTAGAACTCTGTGCTGCACTGTGGAGCCAAGAATAGAACTTTTTGCAGACTTCCGGTTTTCAGATGCTGTTGCCCTTGCCAACACTCTTAGGGCTTGATTTACTAAGATTCCAAATAGAGAGTGTTAAATTACTTGCGCGAGCAGAAAGACTGCGCCTGTTACTGGATAATGTTTTGCAGGTGAACTACTAAGACTGCGGCCGCAATTGACTACAGACGCAGAAGTGGTTAAGACCGCCCTATTTAAATGAGGATTTTGCACTAGTCAAGGGTTGTCCACATGGAGAAAGAGCAGACTCAACGGAAGCGCAAAATTAAATTTGAAGCCACTGAACAGAAAGTGACGTTCTGCGATGAGCAGATAACTGGGCTCGAGGCATATATAACGTCCTTGTTCCCCGGGTCCATAGGACCTTTTTATATTATTATTATTTTAATCCTGCGTCGGTATTTTGGACAGCTCCATCATTACCTGACGTATCAAACAAAGAAAACTATGGACTATGGATGTTGCCATAAAAAAAAAAAGAAAAAAAGGTGCTGCGCTCTCCTCCTGACTCACCTGCAGCTCACTGACAGCTGCCAGGGAGCGAGTTCTGCTGTTTCTATCAAGATTACACATAGGTCTAATTTCAATGGATGTGTGACTTTTTTGTCAATAAGTAAATAAATAAATAAAGTGGATCATCACAACGGCTTTTTAGTCCCAGTCCGTCCCTGGTTTCATCTGTGTTCATTCAGTCAGGCTGAGTGCCAACAGTCTTTGATTTGACGTCAGAGGCGACGGGACAATCGATATAGATGATATATCTATAGCTGATTCAGATAGTTACATTAAATAGTGATTGTTGTGATTATTTATTGCATTTAAATGTGTCTGGAACTGGAAGGGTAAGGGTTAGGGTAACCTGCCTGTGAGGTTTTGGTGACGTTTCAGGGTAAGGGTAAATTAAATCGGGTCTTAACCGGGGAACATAGGTACGACCCCTCCTTGAACCACAAACTGCAGACCAAGGTAAGCCCATACCAGTACAAACACGCATTTCTCCTATGGATATCTATATTTAATTTATTCATATATACCAAATAAGAAATGAATGTGCGTCATCTGTGAATGCGTAGTTGAACATGCTCTGGAAAAGCGTAATTTCCTGATTTACAGATATAATATAACTATAAATAACTGCAGCCATGTGCGCGCTGCGCACCGCTGTGCTAAGACCTGCCTTTCAAACGTGCTAAATATAGACGCAGAAATAAGCAGCGCAATCAGTTTCAGGTTTGACAAATCACTTTGCGCGTGCTAAAATAACATTTACATTTTCTCCTCCCATCACACGCAAAATAGCGTGTAAACGCCCCATATTGCATATGCATTAAGGCAAAAACGCTAAATGGCTTGTGAGTGCTATTTTGCCCGTCTGAGGGACGCAGTCCTCGTTGCGCCCTGTTAGTAGATCAGCATCAACGCTAATCTGCGTGTGCAATCAAGTTTGCACACGTTTTTGCACGCGCAAAGCTTTAGTAAATCAGGCCCTTAGTGTTTTACAGACAAAGCGGAGCTCTACGTGATAACAATTCCAGAAACTTTGGGCATTGTGACGTCCCATTGAGCGCAGAAGTCAACATCGCATGTTTTATCTCCCGTACTTAGACTGAGGAGGACCACAAAAACATGAGTGAGTCATCTTTTTAAATTATTTGAAGTTTTATTGGATCAAAACTTCAATGGGATGGTAAGTGTGAGCATTTGCGAAGACACACCAAGATCAGCTTGGGTCTGACTGAACATATGCGGAAGTAGTTAGATTCCCAAACACAACAAAACAGTGTGCTTTTAGAACAACATGGTAAATGTCATGGTAAACACATTGAATGTTGCTCATGTGGTTCTTTTACTCTAATCCTAATTATAAGTAAAAATCGCCTCAACACCAAATTGCAGAGACCATCTGCAATAGCTGCTTAGTAAAATAAAACAAAAAAATAAATAAAATTAATAAAACTCATACAGGACAGAGTGAATAGATGCAATAAAGTTGGACAGAGAGACAATCATTTTGCTCCATAATTATTCACAGAATAATCACAGACGTATCCGATTATTGCTGAGAGCATTTTGTGTGCAAAACTTGAATCACTTTGAAATAAAGTGAACTAACTAATATAGGCAAATTATCTCTGATCATCTCACAGATAATTCATCACACAGTGTACGGTGTCATTTAACATAACATATTCACTCTTTTTTCCACTGGGGGAAAATAGAGTAGTATTGTTAAAAGTCAGACATTTGGAGTTAATCCTCCTGACCAGCAGCAAGCTGTGATTCTTCAGGGATCGCTCCATGATAACTAATGTTTTTCTTTACCCCAGACTTAAAAGGTCAAGGCCTGACACGCTGCTTTATACACTGCCCGCCCACAGAAATACTTCCTGGAGCGTGTCGCAACACCAACTAGCCCACAAGCTAATTAATCCAACCTGCCTTACAACTACTCATAGAGCACTTCATCAGTACCGGTCAGTGGCTGTGGTAAAGGGTCAGTGCCTCTCAAACGACCAGGCTGCCAGAGCGTGAACAGACTGCAGTGAAAGCAATTGTGAGCAAAGACTGAAGCCTCTGTCATGAGGGGGTTTTATACACTATCTTGTTTGCTCTTCTTTTCTAAAGCAGACCGCACTTACACTGTGGTTTCATCATGGATGTTTCATTTAGTTATTCTACATTCACGTGTCACTCATATATTAAAAGGGAACATATTATGCAAAATCAACTTTTTCATCATTTAAATCCTTATATTTGGGACTCTGAGGGTCCCATCAGTCGGCAGTGTGTGAAAAAAGATCTAAGTACAGGAGATAAAACACGCAATGTTGACTTCCAAGCTCACTGGAACATCACAAGGCGATGTTGTCTCGCGGAGCTCTGCTTTGTTTGTAAAACACGTGAGAGTGCTGGCGAGGGCAACGGTATCTGAAAACCGGAAGTCTGCGAAAAGTTCTATTCTTGGCTGCACAGTGCAGCACAGAGTTCTACACAAACTTCCAGCCTCAGAGGACTTATCTAGGGCCCTATGAAATCCGTTTTATTTTTTTCCAAATTCCGTTTTATTTTTTTCCAAATTCCGTTTTTTTCCGTTTTATTTTTTTTTATTCTGTTTTTTTTTTACCTTTTATACTTACTTTACCACCATAGAATGTGTGCTTTTTGTGTCAGTGAATAAAATGTCCACTGAAATGAAACTTTCTTCTTGAATCCACTGATCCACTTCTCAATTGTTCAATTGTTTTGACTTAAGTTAAATCCTAATTAAGTAAATGCCAGTGAATCTTAAAACAAGCCATGCAATGCTGGTCACATTAAAAAGTAAAATAATTAACATAAATAAAAATGTGGTAGTGCCCCCTGGTGCAGACGGATTTCTGCGCACCGCCCCTGCGCTGTACTGTTCTCCCTCTCCTGCACCGTGCGCTTCTCCGTATCCGTCTGGATCATTTCTCTACACGCAATATTACCCCTACAACTCTGCAATTAAGGGAATAACAGATGCATCAGATGAGCCGATGTCTTTAGTTAACTGTTCAAAGAGAGAGAATGTTCTCTGCTGTGAAGTGAAAGTCATAAGTGAGAGTTCATAAGTTTCACTTTTGCGCAGAGACTTTCCAGCACTTAACAGGCGATGTTCCACAGTTTACTCGCCGTGTTTCGGCCGCCGAATTATCGGCGCATTCCTAAATATAACATCTTTATTGACAATAAAAATATAACCGTAATAATCGCGTATTTGATGGTGTGACTTGAGTTTCAATCGGCACCTGGACAAGGGGATGCTCGCCGGTTACATGCGGGCGCATCGCGCTTGTTCCGCGGTTTAGAAAAAAAAAGTGTATATAAAGTAAATAAACAAGCAACACGCACTGGGGGAGACCCTGACCGGGTGAGTGTTTGTGAGGAGATGCACGGGTGGTGCCACGAATGAGCGTTCCCCGGAACATTTCTCCAGACAAACGTTCCTTCTCCTCACGATGACAGCATTTCAGTCACATTATGTCAATTTCCGCGATATTCCGCGTTTAACATTAGATTCCGTTTTTATTGGCCAATTCCGCGATTCCGTCCGCGATTCCGTTAACACGGAAATCATAGGGCCCTACTTATCTGTCCAGTGGATACATGGACACGGCAATGTGCCTGCTAGAGCCTGCAAATGATCACTTTTCAAAATGCTAACTGCTGTTAGCTCCCAGTAGCCTCTGTGGCTGTAGTCATTTCCTGTCCCTTAAGTTTCGTTTTACTTTTTTTTTTTTTTTTTTTTTTTAAGGGGGACCTTAAGAGATATTACTAAACAGAGCATTCTGAACAGGGCTGTTTTGGCAGGGGGATTAAACTGCAGTGGTGCTTCATCCACAGACATGTTCATTAGGACACCAGGGAACTAGGTTAACTTGTAGAAATAGGGTATAATATGGAACCTTAAAGATAAAGATTAAATAATCAAACAGGGAATTTAAAGTGTCAATGCTCTAGTACAATTTCTAATGTCCTCACTCATTTGTCACTCAATAGGAAAACATTGTGCCGCTCAGGGTCAATGTTAAAGCAATCGAACAGATTAGTGTTCTCATTTTTACAGCCCTCGATGATCAGTCACAGGTCATCCATCTAGATCACACGCTGTATCTTGACTCAAACTCAGTGTGCTGGAGGGCAATCAATTAAACTCTTATGATTAATTGATTCAGTCGTGTATGAGGTTAAAAAAAAAAAAAAAAAAATCCATGCTTCCACATGCAATTAAATATGTAAAGCTCACTGTATGAAATCTAATGCACGAAACATGAAAGTCAAACACAATATGAGCTGAAAATAACAATTGTTACATATTATAAGACGCAGTAACAGCCGCAATAGAATACAGCTGAAAACCATTATTATTTGAATAAAAAGTAACATTCTTTGAAACCTACTTCTACCTAATTTGTATTGGCCAAAAAAAAACAAGAAGGTACAAATAAATTAAAATGAAATATTCTCAGCAGGTGCATTTGGTTAAAAGGACTATTGAGGCTGTAGCCGGATAGATGCAGCATGATGAGGATAGACTGCCTCACTGAAAACAAGCTCAGGGATTATTGCAGGTGATACTTTTCTGTGTCGTGCTTTTTGTGGCCTTATCGATTGTTTTCTCATTCGTGCACCTGGGAGAGCTCTATTAGGCCGTTTAGTAATTTAGAGTTAGTGTGAATTGCTCCAATCACTTAGTTCTTTAAGTTGCATTTCAGGCTCCTAAAATGATTCACTCTGTGCTCCATTTATGTGCACTTTTATAGAAAATACAAACTTTTATGAAGTGCTGCTTATTCAAACACATGAACTGATTCATATGAAACAGATCATGTTGCCTATAACGCATAATGCGACATTATCCAGTGTAGAATTAAATGTTTATGAGCACAGTAATCGAAGCAACTATGAGGACTGTTTTTTTTTTTCTCCTCCGAGCAGTAAATCCGGTAATGACAAGACACATTGCAGAGGCACGCTGACAAGGCATTATACAGCCCAGGTAACCTGGCCTTCTATGGGAAACCATTATGCAGGATTTCTGCCTCCTGCTGAATGCAGGTGCGATGTGGGACCTACTTATTACAGCCCAGATGTGCCTGTAATCCATCACACTGTCTCCCCTGCCCCCATCGTACTCTGGAGGATGTCTGGAGCATGGCCCTTCAAGTGTGTATATGTGTGTTTTGTTTCATTATTCTGGAACATTTTTTCCCCCTCTGTTTCTCATCATACATCCTCTCACCAAGCCAATGGTTTATACAATATTAATTAAAGCCATTAGGGATCTTACCAAGGTATTGTACATATTAATGATAGCCATTCACATCAAGAATCTTTCGACCACCTATTTTTGCCCAGCTCTATAAATGTGCGTGATTCAGTCAGATCTGTGTTGTAGTTGTGAGTCAAACAGTAATCTGCCAGTACTACAGTGGTACAGATGGTGTGGTAGTGGATCACTCATTATTCCTGCTGCTCATTATTTACTCATTATGTGTCACTCGTCTTCCTCTACTACAAAAAATAATGATTCGTTTCGGTTCATGTATTTGACTCCCTGTTTCCAAAACAAGTGATTATGCTGCTAGAACACCAAAACATCCTTACACAAATACTGGTTCAGTTTAAGACGACCTTGTTAAGCTACAACCAAAGAAAAAAAAACAAAAAACATTTGAGACCCATGTGCAATGACAGTTTTGCATCAATATTCTCAGGTTTCTCTGTAAACGAAGCCTAATCCTTCCTCATCTCTCATCGATTAGGTTTCCAAAAACCATAAACACATGTGCAGAAGCCACTCGCCTTGCTCAAACGTTGCTAGAGCACAACAGGCAATTAGAGCATCAAATAAAGGCTGCTTTCGTGTCCCAGCACGGTCTCCTAACAAAGGCCTCTGGAGAGTTAATAGTGAGTAGGGGAGTTGTGTGATTGTTGTTGGAGTGTTTGTGTTTGTGTGTGTGTGTGTGTGTGTGTGTGTGTGCCACTCCCCCACAATTCCCCTCACTCTGACAAACTCACAACACCGGCTTAATTAAAAGACCATTTACTGCAATCTTTGCCTCGAGCTGGTGATCAAGTTGCCTTGCATCCTATGATTGAGCTCTGATGGCTGCAAACCTGCATTAATGCGGAACAGCTTGGCAGACTATCGGGCTCGGTGAGACCTTTCTATTTTCTCAGAACACAAAGCAATTAAGCCCTCAGTAGATTCCCCCTCTTAACAAAGAGCAAAGCTTTACTTTGTTGGTTTACATTGTCCTTAGAAAGGCTCTACATACTCTGGTCCAAATCAATACTCAGATGTACCAATAGATTGGCTGCCGCTGCTGCCCACACTAATGGACCAGTGGTCAGGCTGAGGAGAAGCAAGGATCAATTTCATCATGTTCCCAGTAAACTCTTTAGTTTGCTAATATTCCTTTGCTATCCTGTCTGATCAAGACACCGTCTGAAAGGTGTCGCTGTTCTTCACTGATAAGGTGTGATTTTCAGGCCTAAATAAAACCATACATACACATCTTCCTACTCCAACCCCTCTGACCCGAGCTGTCTCAAGTGCTGCAATAATTGGCCAATCAATACACCCTATGTCAATTGCATCATGCCAAGAAAGCAGGAAGCAAAAAGTAGAAACAGACACAATGTGGCGTTGTTGCTCCCCCATGGGTCTCGTCTGTCACTGAATCGATACAAACGATGACACCAGATGACAACGGACGGGGCGATATCATCTTTCATCTTAAGCCACAACAGGAACATGGGGTCTATGATATGTGGCGGCTACAGTGGACGTACGGTTACTGAATCTGCCACCGTTCTTCAATGCTGTCCAGTAAACAGGGGGGAAGAGAAAGACGTGAGACATCGGAGGGATCTTGTGTTTACTCTGAATGAGCTGTGAGCAGCAGATTGAGTCTCTAGTGGGGGTGTGGGTGGGTAGAACAGTAGGGGTCTGGATCTCAAAAAAGATTCACCGCCCTTTTTTCTACTGATTATAACAGATAAAATAAAAATATATATGTCCACTTGCATACAAGAAGATATATTATAGGTCCCATATTATGCAAAAATCTACTTTTTTAATCATTTTAACACTTATATCCGGGACTCTGGAGGCCCTACCAGTCGCCAAAGTGTGAAAAAAGTTGACTCGCACATGTTGTGGTCCTCCTCAGTCTAAGTACAGGAGATAAAACACGCGATGTTGACTTCCTCGCTCATTGGGACGTCACAATGCGCTAAATTCCTGTAATTGTTGTCTCGTGGAGCTCCGCTTTGTCCGTAAACCACGCGAGAGTGCTGGCGAAGGGAACGGTATCTGAAAACCGGAGCTCGCGAAAAATTCTATTCTTGGCTCCACAGTGCAGCACAGTGTTCTACACAAACTTACAGCCTCAGAGGATTAATCTGTCCATTGGATACATGTTATATATGACGGCAATGTGCCTGCTAGAGCCTGCAAATGATCACTTTTCCAAATGCTAATTGCCGTTAGCTCCCAGTAGCCTCTGTGGCTGATGTCACTTCCTGTCCCTTAAGTTTTGTTTTACTTTTCGTTTTACAGGGTGATTGAACTGCTGTGGTGCTTCATCCTTAAGGTATTTCAACCAAAGCATGTCACAGAAAGAGTAGTTTTTTCCCCCCTGTAAATGTGGGAAGGAGCAACTTCCTTAAACCCAGATCCAATCATTTTAATGTGAGCTATGAGAGAGTAGCTACACATTTGGCAATATTTGCGTATTCATTATTAAACTCATTATTGCTGTCAATTATGTCGAAATGAAACGAGGTGGTTGAGAAGTAGAGACGATATTAAACACAGCTCAGAATTTCAACACCTATTCTCATTTCTGCCTGACACCTTCCTAAAACTGTCAGGCATGTGAATGGAGACACCTCAGTAAGTCATTTAACAGTAATATACTATGAATAGTATGTTAGTAATTTGCATGTTAATTGAAGGTACAATGTGTAACATTTAGGAAGAATTATTGGTGTATATGTGTGCTTGAGAGCCCAGGTAGCATTTTTGTAAGTGTGCAATCAGGTGATTGCACACTTACAAAAATTAAGTTGACATTTTATTTAAAATCTCTGCCCAATTTAAAACACATTCACTTTCATGTCAACCACTGGAACCCAAAGTAAAAACAAACAAACAAACAAAACAGATTAATTCATGAATACACATTCTAATGTCAGTGATTACTCAATTTCTGTGAAATGAATCAGATTAACATGTCAGAGTTTGCCCCACCAACACACAGATTACTCAAGTCATACTTGTTGTCATTTAAAAATGTATATTTTACTCTGGATATGCCTGCTGTCCACTCTACTTTGGCAATATACACTCTTAGAAATAAGGGTTCCAAAAAGGTCCTTCTACAAGGGCTGACATTCTACCTGGAACCATTTGGTTCTTGGTAACACTAACGGTTCCAGTAAGAAACATTTTGATCCAGAGAACCCTTTAAAACCCCTTTCCTGAATAAAGGGTTTTAAAAGGGTTCTTGGTGGAACCTTTATAAAAAGGTTTTAACTGGAGCCAAAAAGGGTTCTCCTATGAGGACAAGCCGAAGAACCTTATATTGCTCTACTTAAAACTTTTATTTCTAAGAGTGTAGAGCCAAATCAGATCCAGCGAAAACAAGAATGACTTCAAATAATCTCAGTGTTGATGGGGCCAAGGTAATCTGGACAGGTAGAAACTGAAGTCTTTCATGCTGCAGACCTCTCTCTTCTGTCGTCCATTGTAATCGTCACCAATTTACAATTTAAGCAGATGCATGAAATAAGATGATTCTGGGAAATCACTGGAGAGAGAGAGCGCGAGAGAGAGAGAGAGAGGGATGCTTTCAAATTATCCTTTCAATGGTTGATGCTTCATTTAGCTAAATGCTAGCAATGCATATGCTGTGAATGTAACTCAATTTACAAATGGTTATCTAAATGACAAAAGGAATCACATCAGTGTCTGTCTTTCCAGCTTCAGTGAGAGACAGAAAGAGAAAGAGGGAGATCGGAATCGATAAAGGGCAGAAAGAAACATTGAAGTTGTCGTACAGTAGTTGGTCGACTGACTCGCCACCTGATAGATTAACTAACCTTTCAGCTGGATTATTTGTATATATATATATATATATTCGCACAGTAAATCTCACATACAACAGTGTCCATAACATAAGAGAGCACGGCTTCATGTTTGCAGTTTATTGTAATAAAACTTTACCAGGTGCAATAACATATAACATCCTTTCCGTTCTCTGTAGCCAGCTTTATGTTGAATGCCTGCAGAGGAGATTTTAGTTGCTCTTCAGAGTATAGAACATATAAAAAAACATTTATTATGACGGGTCGTTTAAATGTGTAAATCAAGAAGGTATATTTCTCATTACACAACTATACTCTTGTGTCCTAACTGGCTCCTTCTCTTAACTCTGAGAAGAGTAGGATTATTTGTAAGATTTAAAAAAAAACAAAAAAACATTTGTTTACCCATTAATCTGAATAAATAATTAAATATGTGGTGTTGCTTTTTAATTGGGCATGTTATTAAAAGCTGCATTACAATTTTACTAACAAATTGATACAAGATAATCTTAATCAACCCATAGAAAATACACTGTGCCTACTTTTTTTTACACATACAAAATTGCAATTTTGTTTTTGTTTTGTTATGTTACTAACAAAGACAATAACTGTAACATTAAAATAACTGAAGTCATTTAACTTTTCTTGCCACATACATGCATTTACTGCTTAAGTGCACCTTTTCTCGACCGTTTCCCTGATTCTTTCCAACTTGGACAGTTGCTTGACACAAGGTTTGATGGGAGTGTGCAGTGTGGGTTTAAAGTGTGTGTGTGTTTGCAGTTGTGAGGTCCCTATTAATCCTTATTTGTTCTATTACAATTGATGTTTTTAGTTGGACTGCAGCTGGGACGAATCAATAAACGCTGGACCATGGGGTTCCCAGTGACAGTGCGCTTCAGTCAAAAGAGTGCTAGCTGTTTGATTCCATCGATCTCTTCTAACTGGTTCAGAAATGTTGAGCCAGCAAGACATCTGATGTGTAGTCTGCACGCACAGTCTGGTTTACATGACTTCAGAGGACATTACATGATGTGAAAAAACAGTACATCCAATCAAGTGATTGTGCACACCAAACAATTATTTTATCCAATCCAATCCAATTTGCAAAAGCGGGAATACACCAAACCAAATCTACGAAAAGTTTTGGTCCACTTTGTGTTGTTTTATTGCTGATTCACAGGAAAACGAAATGGCAAACAAGGTCAACAAACGCATTGTCTTGTGGTTAGAATGTGGATGACCGGGTGAAGGTGACCCTTCCCACAACCATCATGTGGAGGATAACGTGGTAGAAGATGGATGGATGATACAAACTTTCTGTTTTTCACGACTCACTGAAACATTGTGATGAATGCAAATGTCCACAGGACACAATAGGTGTTCAAATTCAGTCGTATGCATCAAGATGTGTTCAGTGACATTTCATCGTTTAACAGGACAGCCAAAGAGCTTTGAAAGGGGACCAGGGGTAATATACTTGACTGGTCAAGTCAGTCACTTGATCTTGGTTCATCATAGGAGTGGGTGAGGGTGTCACATGGTCATTCACAGCTAGGAAATGCCAACTAAATACTAACTACAAGGCTGTTGAACTTCATGTGTACCTGTCCAATTACTTTTGAAGTTGTGAGTGATGTGTTTAGAGGACTTCATCTTCCAGTGTTGAATTGATTGCGACACTTGTAGCCTGGAAAATGTGGAGCTGTCCAAACAAGTCTGCCTTTAATGTGGGCTAATTAAAATAGCTGTACACTGTGGGAAATAAGCTTCAAATGTATGCAGTATTTGCAAGCCCTTAACTGTTGCTGTCGCCTTGATTTATCTTACAGCTGATCAAGTCCAGGTTTTGGTGTTGCTCCATGATTCGCTGTGTATTGGTCTATGTCACAATGTGCAAACAAACATCACTGAAACAACCACATTGCATACAGACATGGCTCTGAAAAAAAGCTACTGTAATTTGCTTAAAGGGAACATTTTATGCAAAATCAACTTTTTAATAATTTGAATCCTTCTATATGGGACTCTGGAGGCCCCATCAGTCGGCAAAGTGTGAAAAAAGATGAGTCACTCATGTTTTGTAAGGTCCTCCGCAGTCTAAGTACAGGAGATGAAACACGCGATGTTGACTTCCGCACTCATTGGGACGTCACAAGACGCTAAATTCCTGTCATTGTTGTCTCGCGGAGCTCTACGCTTTGTCCTTAAAACACGCGAGAGTGCTGGCGAGGGCAACGGTATCTGAAAACCAGAAGTACGTGAAAAGTTCTATTCTTGGCTCCACAGTGCAGCACAGAGTTCTACACAAACTTCCAGCCTCAGAGGATATATCTGTCCAGTGGATACATGTTATATATGACAGCAATGTGCCTGCTAGAGCCTGCAAATGATCACTTTTCCAATTGCTAACTGCTGTTAGCTCCCAGTAGCCTCTGTGGCTGATGTCATTTCCTTTTCCTTAAGTTTTGTTTTACTTTTTTTTTAAGGTGGACCTAAAGAGATACTACTAAACATAGCGTTCTGAACAGGGCTGTTTTGGCAGGGTGATTGAACTGCTGTGGTGCTTCATCCTTATGGTATTTTGACAAAAGCATGTCACAGACATGTTCATTAGGACACCAGGGAAACGGGGTATAATATGTCCCCTTTAAGCCATGCAGAATAGCCATAGACAGAATAAGAGCTGATACAGCCACGTGTTCTGCTCACCGTCAAGACTGTATGAGAATCAGAAGAACTCAAATACCGATAAGCTCTCGTCACCCTTTTATCCTCTGACCATTATAATGACACACAATAACTTCCAATTATGTATTGATAAATTATGTGATATTAAGACAGCATAATAGGTTCTTTACACTTTTGTTATAGACTGATTTGATTTCTTTGTATCCGATGCCTTTAGAACAAGTAGTGTCAAAGAAACAATGGCAGACTGTAGCTGATAATAAATGTCACACCTCAAAGAAAAAGGAAATAGTATACAGTAAAAGCCTATTTTGGAGTAAGGCGAAAGACTAAGTGGCTTTAAGAGGCAAATAATAAAAGAGGGAGGAGATTTAAGAAAGTGAAAGAAGCAAAAAGGATGGTAATAGTAGCTGAAATGGTGGCCACGCGTGTGCTCCTCTAATATGAGACACAAATGGATCTACCTTTTATCTCAGCAATGCACACACCATCCATAAAGACCTGTCAAGCCAAAGAGGCTAGCTCATTTATGCTGCAAACATACGCCCCCATATACTCGTCTGCACACACACACACACACACACAAACACAGGCGGCAGGCTCATTTATGCTGCTTTTTATTACCTTTATCACCAGATGAGAAGAAGCGAGCAAGAGCCAGGCTGCATTTTCCCTCCTTGACACCCATCATCATCGCCTGAGTCTCAGGTGTTTATCGCCTGTCACTTCGCAGGAGGCCCAGCAAGCATCTCTTCTCTTTTTCCCCCTGCTCTCTATCTGTTGCACTCCTTTGTTGTTTCTATCACTTTATGCATCTGTGTTCATCTGTTTGTCTCATCGTCATGCTGATTCCTCATCTCCTCAAAACCTTCTATTCTTTCTCCTTCCCTTCATCATCCTGACCGGTCACTGTGGCGACAAACGGACCTGTCACTTCTCCATTATTTTCTCAAATTTGTGTTTACAGATCTGTCTATTTTCTGGACTCCGTCATGCTGGCTTCAGAGGCGAGGCTGTGCTGCTTAAGCGTTTAATGATCTCAGTAACTGTTTTTCCTGTGGTTTAGTCACTCCCTCGTGCATTTTTATCACTCAGGTAAAACATCATGGGCCTAATTTAGGTGATGTGCTTATCAAAATTCAGCTACTGGGCAACTTTGGTGCCCATTATTTTGAAAGGCAATTACTGTGTGTGATAATTATGTTAATGGACAATTAAGAGAGACCAACTTTATCAGGGTTTAATTGGGGATCGACGAAGCTTTCTGCATTGGCAGCTATTAGGGGAAAAGCTTGTGCTCGAGGCGATACAATGTGGCTCCACTTGATTTGAATCCCTGCTTCAAAGGGTTCTTTTAAATTACTGATATATCCACACATACATATGAGAATAAAACAGATGCACAGAAGTTGTTTTGTGGAACTTTTACTAATTAGATAAGGGACAAACTTTCTCTGCATCAAATGCATGCAAATTCTCGTGGTGTGAATAGTAGTGGCCACTGTAATGCAGACAAGAATCTGACAAATGGAACTCTCAAGTTTTTGTTTTTTTTTAATTGGAAGAATGGGACAGTTATTAACAATGTACATTGCATTTACTTGTTTAAATTTGTATAAACTGGGCTCCAAATTATAGTTTTGTTCACTTTAGCACCATAAGCAACTTCAATTGGGTAGATTATGCGATCCTATAGGGATGTGAATCTTTGGGTGGCTCATGATTCGATTCGATTCCGATTCTTAGGGTCACGATTCGATTCAAAAATCGATTCTCGATTCAAACGATTCTCAATTCAAAAATTGATACAATGCATAGTGTGTTAAAGGTGCCATATGTAAGAATGTGGCCAAAAACGGTTACTACATTCAAATTCAAAATACCGAGGTCTTTTTAGTTTCGTTTCCTGACGTAACTGACAACCCGTGGTTGCTCGGCAGTTGAGACTCTACTGACTGCAATGATTGGTAGACAGTGGTAGATGGCGCCACATGCCAAAACATGATTTAAAAAAAAAAAAACATGATTTGCAGTCTGCAAAATATTTTTTTAATGCAAATATTTTGGCTGCACTGTTGTTTTTAGGAGGATTTTATGGCCAGTTGCTTTAGAGTTATTACATAATGCACCTTTAAGGCAAACTATGGCATCACAACAATACAGTCTGTATAATACAATGTGATAATGTGATCACACAAAGGCAAACTTATTTATTCAAAACAAAACAAAAAAACTTAAATAAAAGCTTAGACTAGCTGCCTTTTTCTCCCAGAAGTTACAAAAATAAACTGTACAACAAATAACACAACCTGGTGTTTTATGTGTTTTTTTCAAAATAGAATAGAATATGTATATATATATATATATATATATATATATATATATATATATATATATATTTCTAAAATCGATTTTAGAAGTTTATGAATCGATTCAGAATCGTGTAGGATAAGAATCGCGATTCCTATGTGAATCGATTCTCCCCCCACCCCTATGATTCTATATTAGTTAATGTACTATTATTGCCACACAAAGAGGTCATGTTAATGTTGTTAGATTTCAGCATTAATGACAAGTGACAAAGCATTTAACTCTACCAGCGTCTTTCCATAATCCCACTCAAAGTGATTTTTTTTTTGTTGTGGCATAAATCTAACCATTGAGAAAGGACACACAATGATGTCAATCGATGTCGTTCCCTGCCTTCATGTCCCGTGTTTTGCCACTCGGTGTAATCCAGAAAATGAGATAATGATTATGAATCAAGCTGTGCATCAAATGTATTTATCGAGACAGCAAAACCCATGCAGATACAGAATGTTAATGTGGTGGGGAACAAAACACGAGGATCAAATGGGGCCTAAGATGAGACGGATATAAAAACAACACCTCTCATCTCTTGGCGTCATTTGTTTTGTTTGGGCAGGTGATAACAGAATAATCACACTCGGATGTGTTAACATTACAACTGCACCCAGACACTTTGAGAAAGTGGTCCTGGATCATTCCCAGACTAACCTTTGTCTGACCCACCGACCTCGTTTGAGTGGGCAGGTATGGTATGGTGCTTTGCACATTATAAAATCAGCAGTTCCATGTTAAATTGCGTGTCATTGTTCAGAACGGACTGAATTTTCTCTCCACCTCCCACCTTAGACACATCTAACCACACACATCTAACCAGTTCCTTGATCTTTTAAATCTCTTGCCTCAGCTTCAAAGAACTTTTCTTGAATTGCTCCACTATTAATCTCTTCTTGCAAACCAGCACATTCCCACCTTAACCATTTTTTTTTTTTTTTTTAATTGTTTCAACCCGTCTGCCTTCTTTTCCATCTTTTCCCCTCTCTACCATTATTGGCTGCAGGTTAAGACCCTCCTATCACTTCTTCATGTCTCTGCTCATTTTACTTTCATTCCTCACCTTTGCTCCACTCTGTTTTTCTGTTTCCGTATCGTTTTTTTTGTCACAAAATCGCTTCATCACATCTTCTGTTTAGCTCTTTAAATCACATTATCCATCCCCTGTCTCTATTCTTTAATGTCTCCCTCTTTTCTTTTCTGTCCTGTTCTTTCTCCTCGTTTCCTTCCTTGCTTCTGTCTATAGGTCCCAAAGTGCCCATGTGAGGAAGAAGGAGTTGCTACTGGTGTCTCTCTTTTGCTTATCCCTCCACTCTATCCTTCACATTCTCCCAGAGGTTTTAGATTTTTGTCTCCCACTTTCCGGCTCTGTCCCATCGTCTCCATTCTTGTGTCTCTATCCTTCCCTGGGCATCCCCCGCCCCCCCTCCTCTCCTCCCTTCCCCTCTACTCTCCTTCCCTCTGCTCCCATGGGTGCAGGTGATAGAGGATGGCGCTTTGCTTTGATTGCTGCATGGCTGCAGGCATTCCTGGGGCAGAGCAGCTTTAGCTGCTGAATGTGGTGGTAAATAATCCCGACTGGGGAGAGAGGAACAGAGACACTCTAGAGGGGGGAAAAAAGAAGGAAAAGAGTGGATATCTGTGCATTTGTGTGTGTGTGTGATGGCCTGTGTGGGTGGAGATGGGGAATTTGGGTTGGAAAGGAAATGATATTACACAATCTACTTTTTAGTTGGATGGTAGGCCTTTATTTTTGGCATACTTTTGTTGACAAAACTAACTTATTAATGACCAGACAGAATTCACAATTATATAATATAATTAAGTCTTGAATTTCATTTACTCTGACGGTAATGACAGTGGTTGCCTTAAGCAGAACTGTGAGCATTATTGTCTGAGACAGGGCGTTGTCACACGCAGCACACTATATGCCTTTATATGCTGCAATATATGGCTTCAGAAATGGTAATGAATTTTTTTCTGTTCTCAAACTGTGACATAGTTGAACTGATTAATATTCACATCACTGCTGTTTGGGACCTACACCTACAAACAAATGTTTTATTCATCACCGACTCTCGAGCAAAGTCATCTTAACACTAATCAAATGGCAGGGAAGCAAAGACTTAAAGGTGACAAGAGTTTTGAGCTCCCTTTTTTTTTTTTATAAACAAGAAATAAAAATGTCCTTTCATTTGTTGGGAGGTACCTGTCGGTGGTCTCAATTAAGAAGGAATACATAAAGTGAAGGACATAATATTAGCATCACACCATCCTCTCTTATTTCCTCTATGGCATGGACTCACCTGTCAGATACAAGTCCAGATTGAAAATGTATGCACTCTTTCAATTAAACATACATCATTGTGCATAATTTCTTTGTCACATTTCCTTACTTGTGAGTGTGTTCAATTATTATTATTAATATATGATCAATTATTATTATTAATATATGATCAATTATTATTAATAATTTGTAGGAGCAGGTAGCTCAGTTGATAAGGACGCTGCTGTGAAGTTCAGATGTCATAGCTTAAATTCTATGGGCAGCCTGTGGCCAAATGGAACGTGACCTTGGCTTGTAAGTGGAGGGTTGCTGGTTCGAGTCCCCACCAGGTCAAAAAAGGGCCAGGGTACCCCAGAGCAAGGTACATTTTTAGAAATAAAAGTGCTAAGTAGAACCATATAAGGCTCTTCGGCTTGTCCTCATAGGAGAACCCTTTTTTTTCGGCTCCAGGTAGAACCTTTTGTAAAGGTTCCACCCGGAAACCTTTTGGAGGGTTCCACCAAAATCCTTAATTTAGGAAAGGGGTTTTAAAGGGTTCTCTGGATCAAAATGGTTCTTACTGGAACAATTAGTGTTACCAAGAACCCTTGAAAAACCCTTTCTACGGGAAAGGGTTTTTCAGAAGCAAATGGTTCCAGGTAGAACCTCAGCCCTTGTTGAAGGACCCTTTTGGAACCCTTATTTCTAAGAGTGTAGCTGCTCAGAGGCTGCCCACTGTTCCTAATTCTAGAAAGGTTTCTAGTAGAGGATGGGTTAAATGCAGATAAGGAACTGAAAAAGGACTACTTTTTCTTATTTTATTTATTTATTTACTACACATTACGCACTGAAAAAAGCAATTACTCGCAAAAATAATCAGTAATGTGTTATAGCTACTGTATGTGCTGGGAAATAAACGATAACTCTAAAATCATTGTCATTATGCACATGTAAGTAACACATTTAACTTTGTAGTTTAACACACAGTCAGGTAGTTACCGACCAGCTTGTGCTCTTGTTTTGAATGTGAAAAATGTTCTGTAAATTTGCAGGTGGTCGAGAAGGGATGAGGAAAAAATTATGCTTTTTTTTTTTTTTTTTTTTTTAATTGTGGACATTTAATCCATTTTGTGCAAATATAATAATAAAAAAATCCACCTATTAAAATCACAATGATCCCAGTTTTAATGGCTGTTCGACAATACATGTCAGCAATAACAAAAAAATGCATAACAAGACCTAACTTGAATCAGGCAATGTTTTTGAATTATTTGCATGAGCACACAGATAGTTTATTGAGAGAAAGACTGGGTTTTATTTTAATACGTACAGTATGCCATCTTAAAAAAAAACTAAAAAAAACTATTGGCCAGATTCAGGCAATGTGACAGAATGAATTTGATTTTCATGGCTGGATAAATATAATCTCATATTCTATCATAACCAACATCCAGCCGACTGTGTGGGCAGGTAGCAACAAAATCACTGTAGTTTTTTTTTTATAAGGGAGTAGATATAATACACACAATAAGCTACTACCTATATGTAGAAGACTGCTCTTTGTCATCGTGAAAGCAATTTATAAGAAAGAATATCTAGTGATATTACAATAGAATCAATCATGACTGTGGCTAACCGTAAGTACTATGAATTGACTTTAAAAGGTTTTTGTCATTCTTGGGTTCATGTCATTTATAATGATTCATATCTCACAGCAGCTACACATTAGTCAGGTGAATAATTACAGCGTAAACTAGAACAAAAATGATGTGCTTTATAATTCATCAGTCAACATTGAGGGATGACTGAAGTTGTTTCCTCTGTTCTGCTTTAAGTGGCCATTTGACTAAGCTTTTGTGGTAGGAACTATACATTGGCACCTGTGAGATATTTACATATACATCATCATTACTGCACTTAATTTGCACTTTCCTTTAGATTGATATTGCTTCACAAAAGTATGGAGCGCAGTAATCCATTATGATATAAGCCAATTGAGAGGAGTCCTTGAAACATTTGGGTTCTTTTGGGCAGTCTGAGGACGCTTTCACACCTATAGTTCAATTGTTTTGGTCCGCACCAGTCAGAAAAATGTTACAATGTAGCAAACAGACGTAGGTACGGTTTGCTTTCACATATGCATGGTTCTAAACAAATTTAAATAGACCGTGAAGACCATCGGCACTGGAACCGGACTAACCCCCGATTTCCATCGGTGGGGATTGAAGCTGGGCAGAGAACGGCGCAAAACCGCGCTGCTGAGGTTCCAAGGCACTGACGCGCCCGGTGGAAATCCGGGGTTATCCCATATCTCATACCCATAATGCATCCCATTTGGTTTGGTTGCTTTCACACCAGAGGAACCGTACCAAAGTAGGGCGGATAAAGCGGTCCGGTTGATTTGCACACCAAAGTACAGAGATTACATTCACACCTACGCAAACGAACCAAACCAGAGCGTTTGGTCTGCACCAAATGCTGTTGGTGTGAAAGCACCCTGAAGCATTACAATTTTAAGCGATATACATGTCGAAACTGAAATCACAACACTCTAACCCACAAACCTGTGTCGTGGTTGGAAAAGGCAGATTTACAACACGCCCCTTCCAACTCCCAGAGTTTGTCCTTCCAATCCAGACACAGCCCTATGAGCTGTCAGTCCTCCCAAGCTTTTTTTTAAAATACTATTTAGTTAATATTTCTTTAAAAAAGTGTAAGCATAAATAAGTTGAGGATACATTTTCTCATCAAGTATCCTCCATTTGCTTGAAGTTTGGCTATCACTAGTTCACCATTTCCCAACCCTGGTCCTCAGGGAACACTGTCCTGCATGTTTTAGAGCTGACCATCTGAGTCAGGTGTGTTGGAGCAGGTGTTGTTTTTGTGGTTTATGTGGTCAATGTTTACATATTTGTGGTTTATGGCAGAGACCGAATCGTGACTTTGGTGTGTATCGTTAAACGCCTACAAGTAATTGAACTCAGTCATTTACATAATGGTCAGACACTTTTTGTTTTACAATCTTGTCATATCAGTTCTTTGTATTGATCACTCCTCACCAACACCAGAGCCTGCCCATTTCTTGTCCCTCCATTTCCCCAGCAGACACTTTATATTGTGCATTCAGTCTATTACTTGCTGCCAGATTGTTATTGATACCGCTGTGCTCATGCTCTCTTGTGGTCATTCCTAAGTCGAATCCCAGTCTATGACCTATTGTTTTGTCTGCTCCTTGCTTGTTTTGTTTAACCTTTTTTTTTGGATACAGGTAAAATGTTCTTGCCCTTCTTGAGTATATGTCATTGTTTTCACATCCAGGTCCACAGCCCCTATGCATCCATATGCCAAACAAAACCTGTGACGACATGAACCAAGATGGACTGCTCATTACAAGGCCAAAATGAAAGACGTGGGATCGGGTAGTCAGAGATGGATTCCCAGACCAACACAGATCCTCATTATAGTATGTAGTATGTTTGAGAGTAAAGTTGCATATTATGGCTCAAAAAATTCTGGTTTCCTCCCACAATCCAACAGGCAGATTTTGGGATTAGGCAAATTGGATACTCTAAATTGACTGTGAAAGTGAATGGCTATTTTTCTCTATGTGGCCTTTTGATGGACTGGTGACCTGTGTAGGGTGGTTTTCGCCCTGTATCATGTGGAGGATAAAGCCGTAGCAGATGAATATGGATCATGTCAGACTTCCATTTTTCTTTGTCACTATATCCAACCCAGTGATTTATTACCAATATTGGACCTATACCTTTATTGGATGGTTATAATTGTTCATACAAGGCATGGATTACTTTATATTGACTACATTATCATATGAAACAGGATACATTTCCTCATCAAATTGATTCACCTGATTCAAGATGAATAGCTTTTGATAATTGCATGATATAACACATTTTTTCATCTCTGTAATGAACGGTCTTGATATTTTATCCACCGAAGCGATATCTGTTACACTGCTGAAGAAGATAGCCACAAGTGAAAAGCCTGGTCATCAGACGAGGCACAGCTAGGCTCAGCGCACATAAACATCAACTCTATTTCACTGGAGGCAGCAAAAGGTCAAAAAAACAACAAAGGCGAGACATCCACTCCTAGCTTTCGTCTACCCCTCTGCAGTCTTTCGATTTTTACTTGAAGAGACCTCGATGACTACTTTGTGACTGTTCGGAGACGTCTCTTCACCAACTCCTCACCCGAGCTGGTTTGTTGTTGTTGCGGGTCATCACTTATTTTCCCTCAACACCCAATTTTACTACGTTTGCCTCTTGTCCAATGTTTACAGCTTTTCAGCACTCTAGTTTTCACCTGATGTGTTTCTGGTTTAAATACTGATCAGCATGGACCTTAGGTTACCAAATTACTACTTTGTTGATAGATAATCATGTGTAGTGCTTGAGCTAGATAATTACCCAGGCCACTTTATACATCCACAAGCAAATGTATCTGAACATTGTGCTTTTGTAAGTTCACTGTTTGTTAAATGGAATCAGTAGGTTTACAAGTAACAATGTTCATTATTCAGGAATTAAAATCACAAATAGAGATGGGTGTTTAGGTTTTATGTATCCAATTTGACACACAAACTATTTTGGTAAAGTTTAGGATATGTCCTTCTCCCAGTGCTTCATCCTCAAAACCATGACCAGAAGCTTTGCATATCCACATCTGACCCATTCCTTTAGTGAAACCACTCGTAGTCAATAACTCTGCAGTTCTGTTCTGTATTCTGGATCTGTGCTCTCCCCTCTACTGCTGTCACCAGCCATTTCTCCCATAGGAACTATTAATGTGCCAGTGTTATTAGCCTGGCTTCTGTTCAGCCCATACACTCACAGCTGCCTGTACCACCTGATGATGAAGAAATCTGCAAACACTGGGTTTACAGGCAATTGTAAAAGAAGTACATTTATCACCCCTAAGGCAGTGCTAATCTCAGATAGATGTGGTCTGCGCTGTTCAAAGTCACAGCTGTGTGACCTGCTGTGAAAAAAACATGTTTTAAACAATTTTCAGTTTAAAATGTTAAATTTGAGAGTAGCCCTTAAAGTAACTCTAAAGTATAATATGTGATTAGTTTCAAAAACAAAAATGAATGCAACAGGCGTGCTTTCGGTTTCCCCATGGTGTCAACAGACTCCACTATCTCACAAGGTTGAAAATAGTTTTCAAAAGATTTTGATCATAAAATTTGTGTTTAGATTATCACCTCTCGCTAAATACACCAGACTCCTCTGTTAAATTATGAGATTTTAGACATTTCCATTGTTAAATGTTGGAGATTAGCCCACAATTTTTTAACTGATCTACATTTTTCAGTTTGATTTTTGTGCCTCTTCCTGTGACGACACTGTGTGACCAATCAGTGCAAGACGTCACGCATTTTCCCTGGTTATGATGTAACAAGTCGAGCTAGTTCCTGGTCTTGTTTTGTTGAATTTTGAATGAGAAGCATTGTCTTGGCCCGTTGGAGCCCTGTTACTCCTGTGAACATAGTGACATCAGTGTAACTTGCTAGCTGGGGCGAACAACTTGCATTTCTGCTTTTCAAGAAACTAATAAATTTACATCCCTAATCTTCCGTAAAGCAAATTCAATCGAGGCAGTTTTGACATGTCAACATAAAGCCTGCAACAGCCACAGAATTTATGAGGCAGCAGCGAGCTGTAGATTTGCTTTATGAGCTGGCAGCCTTCTCTTTGTGCAGGTGCTCTGCCATGTTTTTTTACTGCCACTGTTCTCCTCCTTCTGCTCCTCCTCTTATATCCCTCATCATCCTGGCAAACCTTTGAGTTCTCATCAAGGACAGTGGTAAGTCGCTCTCAGCGTGCACACAGACATGAAAGGATGCTAAAGATACTGTCTGATACATGCTGAATTAAAGCAGTCACTTTCAAACAGAGATCCCACCTTACTGCGCTGAAGAAAAACCTTGACTTGGTTGACTTTGTCATCACTGTCAAAAACAAACAAACACAAAGCTGTAAATACACAAATGTTTGCCATTGTTCAATCAGAGGTGTGACATATACAAGGTGTGTCCATATATTGTTTTTCCCTATCCCCACTGCTGTATGATCATTGTTTTTCAGCACAAACCATAGGATGTGTGCCTTTATAGTTTGTATAGGTGACCCTGTCGCTGCTAAGCCGAACAGTTGTTGTGTTGACTTCACAGCTAACACTGACTAATTTCCATGGCTGTGTCTCCTTCATTAGCATCTTTATTAAAACAGTGTGCAAAGAGTGCATTGCTCTCTTTTGTGTCTGTATTGATGGAATGGCGAGGCAAAATAGAAAAACTTCCAGGGAAGCTCAACTTCTCTGGCGGGCCAGTTTTTGAGTAACAGCATTGCAGAAACATACACAACAGCAAAGCCCTTTCTGACTCAGTCGCGTGTGAATCTTGTGATGGAAATCTGTAGAAAAATAGCTGGTTGCTGTTAGTTGCTCGGCTACATAGCCCTTTTTTGTGTATGTACATATGCACTGCAAATAAAAACCACTATTACAGTATTTCAGTTTTTATATTATTGTGTTTCCTTGTTCAAGTTGTTCATTTGCAGAATTTAAGTATAAATAACTGGGCCTGAAGTGAGCTTCCCCTGTTTCAAAGACCAGAAACTGCCTCTGCTAAAGATAGAGGTAGAACATCAGGCTGAAGGCAGCAAGTCTCTCAGAAACACACGTTGTTGAACTTTTGCATTAGTAATAGTTTTTGACTCATCACCCTTTCAAGGCCCTATGAGACATAAAGCAGATAAGGTGTCTCGGGTCATTTGAGCCCTTGTGGTTACTGCAACATTGTGTAATAACAATATGATGTCATAAATTATTTAAGTGATTTAATTTTAGCCACTTACAAAATGAATGGCTCACCCACTAATATCTACGCCTGCCTAAAGTAATCATGACACAGCTCTCTGGGTTATACTTACTAATATTGATATAGTTTCAGATCAGATACAGAATGAGACAATTATCTTTATATCAATAGTGCTTATGTTGCGTTAAAAATCACACACTAAAATCATACCACAGCCTTTCCCTGTGGTTCTCACACAAACACCTCTTTCCTGTCTTCCGAGCACAACCAGTTCCAACCCACTTACTACTCAAGTCTTGCATGTAGCAACCACATGGCAACAGACACAGACAGGGGTCAAGTTGCCTGTGAGCTAGTTAGTAAAACTATTTATTCCATTATTTGCAGATGGACATTAAGGTTGAGCGAGATGAGTGCTTGCTAGAGTATATTGTTCTCTATGAAGGCACAAGCTGGATTTTTTTTAGAGGTGGACAATAAAAATCCCCAGTTGTGAGTCCTGTAGCTCGCTGTGTCTGTGGAGCACTTGAACATTACATAATTAATTATACAGCAGTGTATATTTTGTTTTAAAGGACTTGATTTTTTTCAAGGAACATTTTTATTTAAAATACTTCGCGATATATATCATATATTACCATTCACCTAAAAAGATCAAAATATAATGTTTGTTCCATATGGCCCAGCAATAAACAGCTAGGGAGCTATATAGGGACTGTCACTGTATTTTTGTTTTTCCATCATGGTATGGTTTCAACTGAGAACAGTACCTTTACTTGGTAGGCACGGTGTGTGGGCTGTGACCGATGGCCGTGTCAGTGGGATACGTAGCGTGACATCGTACCAGTGCAGCAACAACAACAAGCGACAACAATGAATGCAACACAACAGACAACAATGGAGGACATTCAGCCTCAACCTCCATGGGCTATTTACACCGATCGCAAGGGAGTGTTGTTTTTTCCGTCACTCCAATCAGCTTACTGTCGTGGGTCTAGCTCCACCCTGACTTTACTGTACCATTTTACTGTGGTACATCAAGGGACGGGTGCCAGTCAGGGCTGGGTATATTGGTACTATTTCTGATGGAAACGCAAAAAAATAGGGATCCGTACTATACCAAACCAAACTGTTCCACTTGGTGGAAACACGGCTTATCTTATGATGATTCTGAGGAAGATGACATTTTTGTGCTCATATACAGTATGTTTGAGCCGATATGCAATGCTGGCAGTGTTGCTGAGGAGACTGGAGAAAATGCAGGGTCATCTTTGCGATGGAGCTGATGCATCAGAATGGTAAGACAGGTTAGGGTGGCACAGCGCTAGATTGGATAGGAATAAGTGTACACCCCCGGAGTACAAGATGAGTCATCATCATCATACGTAATATGCAGAAGCTACTAGCGCTTAGAGAGCCATGTCATGGGGTCTTAAAGTTTGTCATATTGCAAGAATGTGTTGAATGCTTTATCGGCCTGGAATTTTGTGTCACTGAGGGAATCCAAACATGGATTTTAAACACCAAAAACAAAATAACACATTTTAATACAAAGATGCAGCCGAAGATCAGCAAATACTATGTGCCATGTGTTTCTCTAGAGATTTGATGTGGGAAACAGCTTTCCTGGATTGTTATCCTGTACCGACTACATTTTCTTTATAATGATATAGAGACATTTCTTGAGGTGTAAAGCAACCCTTTCTTGAGAATTATCAATTCCACTAGGGTTAGGGTTTTTATCTTATATGTGCTTTCTAAAACATTAAAATTCAAACAGAAATGTATAATATATATTGCACCTGCAATTACTGTTGACACTGCATGCACCCTTCTATTTAGAGTGGGGGATGTACTAATAATGTAACTAAACCTTCAGTGACTCAGTGTTGGCATCCTCTGATTGAAATCATGCATTTGATTTACAGTTGAACGAATGTGTACATTACATAAAGTTGTCTTTAAGCACTGCACACTTAATTAAAGGGAACACTTTTAAAAGGAAATTAACATGTGATGAAGTGCGCACAGTAAATCACAGAGGTAAAATTTTATACTCTAGCAAAGGAGTAAGGACACTCATCCTATTAGTTTATTGGCCTATAAGTACAATAATTTAAATCATTCGCATCATGTCCAACATTGTCACTCCGTGAGGAGGCTGTGCTTGCCAAATGATGTGGAAGGTGTTTCTATACACTCATTCAATCATCTGTGGACAGCAGGCAGACACCAATACAAGATTTATGACTCCACTTTACACTCAAAGTTAGCTGAAATGATTATGGTCCCAAAGTGAGTTTGCCTTGCACACCTCATAAGCACATATAATAAACACAGCTCAATAACAAGCATGAGGAGGAGGAAAAATATGCTGCGATTCTAATGAAGCTTTGATCGCATTAGAAATGTGGTTCATTTTCTTTTACTTACATTGACTGATGGATGGCATTGTAACCCATTTGATTACAATTTAACTCAAAATAAAAAAGGACAAACATGGTTCTCATAATGTGTAATCTCTACCCCTTGTATTTCATTGCATGCAACAGTCAAACTATTTTGTATGACTCATTTTATTCCTGTTGATAAATAAAACAGCCTTTAAATAGACATTATACCCTGGTGTCCTAATGAACATGTCTGTGACATGCTTTGTTCAAAATACCTTAAGGATGAAGCACCACAGCAGTTCAATCACCCTGCCTGTCTCTTTAAATGCAAATGAGACACAGGAAACTACGTCAGCATCACTGAGGCTCCGGCAGCTAACAGCAGTTAGCATTAGGTAAGGCGATCATTTGCCGACTCTTGCCAGCACATTGCCGTCATATATAAAATGTATCCACTGGACACCTTAATCCTCTGAGGCTGGAAGTTTGTTTAGAACTCTGTGCTGCACTGTGCAGCCACGAATAGAACACTTTGGCGCCTTACGCTCTTCCTGATACTATTGCCTTCGCCTGCACTCTCATGTTTTTTTCAAAGTGGAGCTCCATGAGACAACCATTCCAGCAATGTCTCATTGTGACGTAGCAATGAGTGCGGAAGTCAACATTGCGTGTTTTATCTCATGTACTTAGACTGAGGCGGGCCACAAAAACACGAGTGAGTCATCTTTTTTAAAACTTTGCCTACTCATAGGACCTCCAGTGTCCCAAATATAAGTATTAAAATGATTAAAAAGTTGATTTAGCATAATATGTCCCGTTTAACGAAACAAAATCGTAACGACAAAACCATCTTTTGATGGAAAGGATACAAACAAAAACAAAGCTCTCTAAGAGAGAAGCATCATCTCCAGCCTGGCTGTCATGATAGCCTAAAGGGGATTTCTATCTCACAGTTAAACCCTCACAAGAGGCAGAACAAGAGGTCATTTATTTCATACAGGCCTGGTAATTAGTTGTAGTATTACTCTTTTGTGTTACTCTATTATAATGGACATCTACTGCTGAACCAGGGTGGGAACGCTGCAGGAAATAACAAGACAAGACTTGTTGTGTTACCTTACCCTGTCTGGTCCTTGTAAACCATGAAAGGATGTGTTAGCCAAACGGGCCCCATCGGCTGTCTCTGGGGGGTCAGTTTGCTAAGTAGTAAACCTGTGTTCTGTCAGGTGTCATTAAGGTCCTGCAAGAGTCTGAGGGGACCTGTCACAACTAGGAGTAATGAATGTCTTCTTCACTGATTGCTAACAGGGATGGAGTCAGCACAAACAGCAAATTACAAGTGACATCTTGATGGAGGCAAAGCAGCAGGCACAGCTGGTCACACAAGTTAGATGGAGGAAAAGGGAGGCTCACAGAGAAGGAGAAAATGAGGATAAGAAAAATGTTAAGGGTAGAAAATGTAGACGAAAAGATAAAAGGGAAGGGGAGAGAAATCCAAACCAGAGCTCTCAGAGCATAAAAAACTCTTTAAATTATTGATAGCTTGTACAACCAGTTTGATATTTGCTCTTTCAATGAAAATACATCTTGAATCCTGGCTTTCCAGTACATTTTTATTCTGATTACCTCCTTAAGCAGCTGAGGGTTGAGCATTTTGCTCTGGGTTGCCATTTAGAAAGAGTAAATCATCCATTCAATTTTTCCTGATCCACACGGATATTCGCAGCTGAATGGTCTGCAATCCCTTCATTTAATCCCTGAACTTGACGTGATCAGTATTTACGAACCATAATTATCAGCTATGTTGGACGAAAGCAACATTCTTGCATGAACAGCAACTGACTGACCAAGCAACAATTAAAGCAACGTCCTCAATCACTCCAGGCAATGTAATAACATGCAGCACAAACAACATCAAGGGAATCACTCGGTGTCACTCAGCTGCCTCGGGGCAAGATGAGCACAGTAGCTGACATTATGAAATGGATTAGATTTGAGACCAATTAAAAATGAATTGCTCGAAATGAGCACTGACCCTTACTGAAATGGGAGACAGTGATCTCATTAGGCATGTTTCTCAGTCAGTGTGAGCCAGCAGCTGGAGAATGGGCACGCCTGATACTCTCTCACAAAGGCAGAACGCTCAAAGGGCTGCTGCCTGCAGTGGCTTACGAATTATGTCATTTCAACATATGTGGCAGGTGTGTGACGTACTGTCTATGTCTGTGTCATCTTCAAAAATACGTCAAATACACCCTGCCGGCATGCCTGGGTCAGACAGCGAGTGTTGTAACCAGTGATAACTTTATGGTCAGACAGCAAGTGTTGTAACCAGTGATAACTTTATGATCAGACAGCGAGTGTTGTAACCAGTGATAACTTTATGGTCAGACAGCGAGTGTTGTAACCAGTGATAACGTTATGGTCAGACAGCGAGTGTTGTAACCAGTGATAACGTTATGGTCAGACAGCGAGTGTTGTAACCAGTGATAACGTTATGGTCAGACGGCGAGTGTTGTAACCAGTGATAACTTTATGGTCAGACAGCGAGTGTTGTAACCAGTGATAACGTTATGGTCAGACAGCGAGTGTTGTAACCAGTGATAACTTTATGGTCAGACAGCGAGTGTTGTAACCAGTGATAACTTTATGATCAGACAGCGAGTGTTGTAACCAGTGATAACTTTATGGTCAGACAGCGAGTGTTGTAACCAGTGATAACGTTATGGTCAGACAGCGAGTGTTGTAACCAGTGATAACGTTATGGTCAGACGGCGAGTGTTGTAACCAGTGATAACTTTATGGTCAGACAGCGAGTGTTGTAACCAGTGATAACGTTATGGTCAGACAGCGAGTGTTGTAACCAGTGATAGCGTCTACGGATCACGCCCAAAATTTAATCACTTGTTCCTGGTCCCATTGTGGACATTTTGAAAATGTCATCCAAATTCGTCTGGGACTTTTCGAGTTATGTTGCTAACTAACAGACAAACAAACACAGGTGAAAACCTCCTCGGCTGAGGTAATAAATTACTAACAGAAGCAGTGTACACAACTGGCTTCCATAGTTTGTTAAGCTCAATCTGAGGTCACATGTATATCCAGGAGCATCTGTGTTTCATATATTGCATGTTAAGTGTGTTTGTGTGAATTTACCTATGTGTATTTGTGTAAATATCTCAGCTAAATGTGTATCTTTATCTCCACTTATTTCACCATGGCATTATTGCCATGTTTGTGGAGCAGTTTAATGCATTTCCTTGTTTGATCAGTAACAGACTCTTTCAGGTCACCACTAGCGTAATGCCATGAACATTAAAATACTTAATAAATAATAATAAACATGTTGTCATCCATTGTGTATTCTATGTCCAACAGCATAACCATTTATTTTATTACAACATGGTATAGGAATTCCCTGACTCTTATTTCCATCATAACCAGGCCAATCCCTTGCTCATATCTGCGATCCAAATCCTGCGACAATTTGCTGCTTGCCATCTCAGCAGACTGTGTTTTGATTGGTCATTAAGCGTCTGAGGCCTTCATTAGTGACAGGCCTTTTATTACACCGAGGAAATTAGCCGATGTGCAGAGAGGACAGAAGAAATAAAAAAGAGTAGCTCGGAGGACGAGGTCTAGACTTTACAGATGGTAATGGATCTGGAATGAAAAAGTCCAGTGATGGATGAATCATAGAGTCAGACCATTTCAAAAGCCCCAGTGACACACAGGGTCTAAGGTGCGTTGCATGGTTCCCTTCTTAATGGCTTCTCTCAGTTAAAGAAGATGAGTGTTGAATACTGATTTGCCTCTAAATTTAGCTTTTTAAATATGAAAGAAAAACAATTAACGAATTTAAAAGAATTCCACATGGTTACAAGCAGTTTGATCAACATTTGACAGTGCAGATAAAAAGTGATGACCGATTCAGTGAGAGCACTGAACGGCTTCAAATGAAATGACTATTATTGCTATTTGTGTGGGTCTCTTGCTGCAATCCCTGCAATCACAACAGCGGAGGCGATTGCTCTATGGCAGCAAGGGAAGCTCTGCATCCTTTAAATAGTCATAAAATAAATGGTCAAATATGTACTGCCGTATTTGCATTTCATTAGTAAAAGTTTGCAAGAACGTAAAAGTGCTTAAAGAACGTTCAACGATACGAGTAGTTCGTTCAGAATCAGATCTGTTTATCACAGATCGTCGGATGCAATTTTCTTCTCATACATTGCCACAGAAGCATAGATCTCAATGGGACAGCATAGAATAACTTGTTTTAACTGTGGTGGACGACGGGGATCAATGGTAATCTTTTAGTTTGTATAAAACTTAAATATAAATAACCTGGAATGAGCTTCCACTGTTTCACAGAGCAGCAACCGCCACTTCGCTACAGATAACTCATCTTAATTTTCTGAGTGGATTTCTCCCTTAAGACTTCCTCTCCTAGCCTAGAAATCTAGACGCCCCTAGCGGCAGCAAATGTAATTTGGCTGGCGGGGCAGCCTAGCTACGCTCCATCGAGCTTAGGAGCTGAGAAACCGAGAAACGGACGGCCCAATCACATCGCGGTAGGCGGGCTTAACGTTATGACGACCATAACAGCTTAGGTTAGAGCGTATGAAAACAGGGGTAGTACAAGTAAACCATGTTATCAAATGATGTTGCTGCCGGCAAAACTAGTTGGAAACATGCCTGTTATGAAAACCAGGCTATTGTACACTATCACATGATATTAAAATATATGTAACAATACAGCTCACGGTCTCTTTTATCTGCACGACCTTCTGCTGCGGAGGCTTCCACGTCCTTTTCGTCCTCCACCCATTTCCAGTACACCGGCAAGTCACGCTCTAGTCTCGACAAACCGGTGAGACGTCGCTGACAAAGTCGTTTCGACTTTGCCGGTGTGTCACCTATCTCCACTCCAACATGTTGTAATCTCTCGGCAACAGTTTATTTTTTCTTCAGTCTTTGAAAGATGTTTGTTGAATGTGCAATGACGCCCGAAATCCTCAAATTCCTTTCACAAAAACGGCAACACTCGTTGATCTCCATTACAACATTTGATTACGGCATGTCTTCGGCAAACTTCACAACAGCACATAAACACAGAGCACTCCCACACCTCATTCTTACGTCGCTCTGACTTCGTCACCTCCTTCGTTGCTCTGATTGGTTGTAGCGCTATCCTATTGAGTGGAGAGGGAATTTGAAGGATAATCGTTTATCCCACCCCTCTGATTGAGCCCTGCCTATGGAGAGTTCCCAGACCCTACATCTTGATGTGGGTCTGGCTCGTCAGGCTATTCCTCTCCTTCATGTGAGACTAGAACTCCATGTCCCTATGACACTTTCACTTCCAAAGTTGTCTGCTCTCGTTGTAAGAGTACTAAACGTCAACAGCCTCTGATGGCATCACTGGCCCAGCAGAACATGGATAACATGTTTTCCTGCTGTAGGAAATGGTACGGTGGGCTATTTAAATAGGCAGATCAATATTTAAGAAAATACACAGACCTCCGACTGTCTTTGATTATTTCTGAGAGCAAGAGGAGCAGCAAAGAGTAAAAGGGTTGAACAGAGAGGAGATGAGATGAAAGGGTGAGGGAATGAAAGTGATGGGGGTTGAGGGGTGTACAAGTAGAGTATTGAAGGAAGGTAGTGGTGTCGGGGGTGGTTCTTCCCTTGGTTAAAGCTAAGCTATTATTATATATAAAACACAGATTCCTTGGTATGTTTTAACTGGTGGTATCTAAATGAGCCTTCCTCTGGCATTTAAGTTATTTGGATTTCGATTAAATATATGGTCTGTCTATTGTTGAACAGAAATTGTGTTTCAAGAATTAATTAAAAGTTGAAAACGACATTGAAGCATGTAACCTTGTTTTTAGGAATGTGAATCTGGCATACGATTCTCGATTAAAGCGATTCTCGATTGATAAACTGATACAATGCAAAGTGTGTTAAGGCAAATTATGGCATCAAAACAATACAGTTTGTATAAGATAATGTGATAATGTGATCACACAAAGGCAAATTTAAGACAATTCACATTCAAAATGTATTCATTCAAAACGACATAAAAACTTAATTACTGTACAAAAAATATAACTTGCACAAATAAAAGCTTAGGCTAGCTAGCAGAATCGTGGTTGATTAGAATGGCGATTCCTATGTGAATCTATTTTTTCCCCCACCCCCAAGTTATGAGTTAGTGAGGTTTGGTTGCAATGCTCAGTGAGCAGGGTTGTGTTAGAGAAAAAACAATATAATTATGAGTGTGTTAAACATCAGCCCACTATATTGTAACAAGCTGTTACAAAAACAAAGTCCAAAAGTTATTTGCGGACATCGTTTTCATTTAATTTTATTTTACGTTTTATTTTATTCCACATGCCTTGATCTTGTTTTCAATCTTGATCTTCATACAATACAAAAAAACCTTCTGAATAATGAAGCCTGCAGGTTCCAGTTTCCAAGACAATCAAAGCCACTGATTGTCACAGTTCGAGAATCCAAATCCTCACAGAGCACAGTACGCACAGTTGATGAAGTGGAAGTAATCTTCTTGTTTGCAGGGGTGGGTCTAACCAGTAAGTAACACATTTATTGAATAGTTACCGGGGAGGAAATGCTGCAGTTGCGAAAGGATTATATATATATATATATCATTATAAATGCAAGTCAACTTCTGACATTTATTTATCATTTATAATATCAGTCAACAGTTTTCTGAGGAGTCAAGAGTCTCAATTGGCAGTCTCAGGTCTTCAGGCTTCCAATAGGTGCCATCTGTGAAATTCAGGTTTCAAAACCATTGACATTGCATCAGTGTAGTCTCAAGATTGCATGCACTTTTCATAAACAGCATCCAAACCAAGGTTCAACACAGCAAGGCAGAACAGACTGACTGTGACAGGTACTGCGTGTTTGCCGGTGATCGGAAGACAATAGCAGACATGTATTAGTCACAGAGATTGACGTGACAATAAAGCTTCAAAGTTGGAATGTGGCTTTAGCAGATCCCTCTCTGTCAGTCTGGGTTACTCGACAAACAGACAGGAGACAGCTGCTCACCGGTAATGTTCCTTCTTGAAATACACAGAAATGAATCAGCTGAGCCTGTGCTGACTCAGCCCAGCGACTGTTTGGACAGTCAGTCTTGATACTTGTTACAGGCAGGAAAGGCATGTCCATCATTTTCGGCATCAGCTGCACGGCTCCAGCCCCAACATGAAACTTCTACACATTAAGGTGCTGGTCGACACAAAAACATCTTGGTGAATCTGATGTTTTTGAAGCATTTGCTTTTCATCCAAATGGAAACAGCGTTTTGGGAGCTCTGAAAAGATATTTTTTTGGAATGTTGGCATGTTCTCCCCCATGTGTGGGTGGATTTTAACCAAAGGTTAGCTCAACACTCTAAATTGCCCGTAGATGTGAATGTGAGAGTGGATGGTTGTTCTGTGTGTTGGCCCTGTGATGGACTGATGACCTGTCCACGGTGTACACCCTGCTTTTCGCCCTGTGTCAGCTGGGATTGGCTCCACAACACTCATGTTGCAGCGGCATTCACCGTCACTATCTTCTTGTGTTTGGAGATGATTTTGGTCTATTCGCTTTATGGTAACTTTTATTTTCTTGTCTTTATTTCCTCTCCCTTGGCTTGGTTAATTCTGTCTCTTTTTTTGTGATTGTATACATTTAATGTAATTACATCCAAATCAAGTGAACGGTGTAGGAATTACAACACTTTCTATATCTGCCTCCCACTTTTTAGGGGACCAAAAGTAATGGGACAAACTAAACAATCATAAATCAAACTCTGATTGTTTAACACTTGGTTGCAAATCAATTAAAGCCTGAAGTCTGGAAGGCATAGACATCACCAGACGCTGGGTTTCATCCCTGGTGATGCTCTGTCAGGCCTCTACTGCAACGGTCTTCAGTTCCTGCTTGTTCTTGGGGCATTTTCCCTTCATGCATGCTCAATCAGATTCAGGTCAGGTGATTGACTTGGCCATTGCATTGCTATTGCAACTTTTACCTGCTTAATTGAAGATGACATCAAGAGGGAATAGCCCACACCTGTCCATGAAATAGCTTTTTAGTCAATTGTCCCATTACTTTTGGTCCCCTAAAAAGTGGGAGGCACAAAAAGAAAGTGTTGTAATTCCTACACTGTTCACCTGATTTGGATGTGTGCAGTTAAAGCACATCTTGTTTGTTTCATTTCAAATCCATTGTAGTGTAGAATTGCCGTGGGAATAATACACAACTCCTTAAGTGGACACCCTGCAGTGTGTGTGTGTGTGTTTATAGGTCAATTTTTTTCCTATCTTCATATATGTTTGTTGAGTCAAAGTTATGATTCATTTTAAGTCAAATTTTAGTAGAAGTAGCAGTAATTGTGCAGAAGTCACAAAATAGACATGAGTTTTTCTTTGCTTTTTATTTCAAAATTTTCTGATGACAACTGTGATGATCAATTCACATACTGTCTGCATGGCGATGTTGTCAACATATCACTATTATGCAGAGGTAGTAATAAACTCTGATGCTGTTTCTCATTGTATTTATCCATTCATCACAGGAATTCGTTATGTATTAAGAAAAACAAAACATGGCTTCAAATATGCACTTCCTCTGCCAACAACTGTGTTGTCATGGGGTCAGTTCCTGTGCTTTATTATGTTAAAGTTCTTGGTTTCCAAGTTCCTGGGTTCTGCCTTTTGTTTCAGGAGGCTGGCTGGCTGGTCGGGGGGGGGGGGGCGGAGCTTCTGAGCCACTCACCTGTGACTCACCTCCTCGTTTACTTCGACTTTTTAGACTCTGGTTTCTGGAGCCGCAGTCGCCAGTGAGTCATGTCTGCTCTGCGTGGTATATAACGACTCTATTTTCCGTGATTCACAGAGACTCTTGCTTCTTGTATTTTTGTCCCTTTGACACTTTTGTAATTGCTCTTCTTTCCCTTCTTTTCAGTGCCTTGGACTCAGAGCTCTGCCTGCAAGCCGGTCAAACCTCTGCCCCCTTAGTTGTTGATGTTTTTCCTTTGGCTTGGTTTTGTTTATTCTTGTAAATAAATGAGTTCCTCATTTTATCTGAAAACAATCTGGATTTCTGCTCATTTTTGTGTACAGCAGTTAATCCCCTACAAATCAATTATTTTTGAATTAATTTATCATAATGACAATCATAATTTTTAATTTTGGTCAGGCCTTTTAATTCTTTTTTTTTGTTTAAATAAAACATCAACTCAGATTTAAAGTATGATCGCATGACTTATAGCAAATAGTCAGACTGTGCAGTTTGGAGCCTCCCTGACTAGTCATAGAAGGAGGTTAGAGTCATTTTATATTTTCATTACCTCATAAATATTCTTTCTATAGTTCATGAATATCTTGCCCTGTAATAGTCAGTAAAAGATCAATTAACACATCAGTCTGGAGGCCCAGAGAGAATTTTGATCAGCCCCAGAAACTGAAGTGTTGAGAGGGAAAGAGAGAAAAAATAGAATTCTTTGTTCTTTTCTTTCAGTCATAATCTTCTCTTAATGATCTTGTCAAACTCTCTAATTGCTTTCGTGGTCTGAACTTTGACCAGCCGGGTCAATTTCCGTGTGAATTATTGAATATATTCCCAAGTAATTATAATAATATAAGGATAAAACTGTGATCTACCTTAATCAGACATTTAACACAGCTGGCTCAATGCCGAGAATACATAGCAGGGCTCCAGACTAACTTTTTGTATTGGTTGTACTGGTGCGCCTAACTTTTCGTTTACGTGCACCAGCAGAAAAGTCAGATGCAGCCACATTTTTCAATTTGCCACATTCAGTGCCACAATTTCAAGGGTTGACTTTTTTGTAATTTCAAGACAATGTCCATCCATTTATAGTTATGTAAATGATTGCAAGTAGGGCTGTAGGGATACACTAATCTCACGATACGATACGATATATATCACGATATTCAGCCAACGATCCGATTCGATATCATTCGATACTCTTACATCCTTTTCTGAAATTTTTAAAGGGGAAAAGTGATTTTGGTGACATATTGTGAGTGTTCCATTTACTTGTATTGAATTAATTGAATTAAAAACTAAAAACATCAATTACACAATAGATGTCTCTGACTGGACTGGAGTCTACAGCTTGCACATGCTGGACAAAATGAATTAAAGATGTGTTTAATGTGATGAGAAAATGAGTTCCCTTTATTGAAACAGTGCAAACTGTAGCTTACAAGCTTGAATAGTAAACAAAGTTCAGTATTGCAATTTACAGAGAGACAGAGTTACAAAGTGCATCAAGTGGCCTGTTCTGAACAGGTGCTTTTTTAGCTGAACACTGAACACATGAAGCAGCCAGTCTAGCCACCAGGTAAGTAAACATAGTACCATAGCTTTCCCCAAACAGTCAATAAGAACATCTTTTAAACATTTAACTTAAAATTAGTGCTGGGCCATGAACGGCGTTAACGCATGACTCGTTTCCATGACGACTGACCGGAAAAATGCACATGTTACGCCATGTTTACGTGACTCCCGATCGTTAAAATGCACGTTACGCCATGTTTACGTGACTCCCGATCGTTAAAATGAGTCTCTAAAGTAACGCTGAACTTTAAAAACAGAGGCACACATACGCAGTACACAGGTACGCTGATTATTTGTAGCGCTGCTCTTTTCTTTTGATAAACAGACTGCTCCAGTTCGACTGTAGGCTAACGGCTAACGGAGCTAACTGGTAAACGGTGGCTGGACTCCGGTGACACGGCATGAAAAACTCTGTTACTTTCTTCTTTTTAAACCCGAAAGTGCTTCCACACATCTGTTTTTAAGCACGAACGTGTTGGACTTATGTTCGCCGCTATTTTCTTGAATCTCCTCGCTCTCACTGAGTAAACAGGAAGAGGGAGACGTCGGCGTGTGAAGACGGGTCACTTGCTATAAATGCTCTACGGCGACACTAGCGGCTGGCTGACCAAATCGCTCTTCCTGCAAGGACTTGCCGGTCGGAACACCGGGGATTTGAATGGGACTTAATGTATTGATACTCGCGGCTGAAAAATCTATACTTTCTGGAAAAAAAAAAAAAATCGATATATATCGCAGAATCGATAAAATAGCCCAGCCCGAATTGCAACAAGGTTGCCTTCAAAAAAATAAAAGAAATAAGGAAATAAGGATTTCCAAAAGGGTTCTTCTACAAGGGCTGAGTTTCTACCTGGAACCATTTGCTTCTGAAAAACCCTTTCCTGAATAAAGGGTTTAAAAAGGTTCTTGGTGGAACCTTTATAAAAAGGTTCTACCTGGAGCCAAAAAGGGTTCTCCTATGAGGACAAGCCGAAGAACCTTTTATGGTTCTACAGCACTTTTATTTCACTATTATTTTATTAAGAGTGTAACGTCTACGTGTTGGGTCTGCTCAGTTGCGGAAGGTCGGAGTGGATACGTAGCACTTCTATTTCTGGCGGAGGAGTGAAAGTTGGAAAATAAAACATCCAATTTACATTTCAGAATAAAACATCCCGTGTTGACGCCACATCGTATTTCACTTAACGACAGCACATAAAGAATCCTTGCAAACGCAGGGTGCTCCTGTTTCTTCGGTGAGTTGAAATACTGCATTTACAACATATATGGTGTATTGCTGTGCGGGAAGTACTGCAAAAATCCTCCAGCTGTGCGGAAGCGGACGGACAATTGGCGGAGCCGTTCGGATCAGAGCGCATCGCATCCATTGTGCAGTGCATCCGTTCTGCAACCAGTGTATTTTGGGGGTCTGTGTATGTGCATGACTGCATCTCTCTGTGTAGGTAAGAGAGCCAGCTGCAGGGAGATGAATGAACGAAACAATACTTTTGTGTGTTTTTAAATTGCCTTGGGGGAAAAAAAACAGAATCAATTTGTGATGGTCAGTGCTGATTCTGTCGCCACACATTGATCAACGTATGATAAATGTTAGGTGCACCTAAAGAAAATTGTCGCATTCCAAAGATTCTAGGGCTCTAGAGCACCTGCATAGGAGACCAGGTGGGGTCAAAAAAGGAAAGCACCAACTGTTCATACACAGGTAATTGATCCTAAAGGCATGCAAAGAAATCAAACAGGGGCCAGGTCAAAAAAGATCTGAAAACCAAGCAGTAGTTTTATAACCAAGTGTCAGAACATTTTTTATATATATATATACATATATATATATTACCCTGACAAACGGAGTAATATAAAATGGTTTTATAGCAACAATAAGAGACAGTTTACACATTACACATTACATACTAGTCAGGCATCATGACTTCCTGTTTTTAAGTCTTATAATCACATCTTCTCTCTTTGGCATTCGAGTGTTTAGTGCAGTGTATGTTCTATGTTTTTGCCTCTCACTTGGTATGTGTGTTGTGCTCCTTTTGTGTTTCATGTCTTTTTTGCTATATCACTGTAAAGCGCTTTGGTCAACTATTTTGCTTTAAATGTGCTTTATAAATTGTATCCTTGTTATACCAAGACATCACAATGTAACCGTAAAAAAGAACTCCAAAACCAAGAAAGAGACAGGGTTGACAGGCAGGTGATACAAAGGTAGCATTATAGGTGTGTGTGTGATGATGACAGCTTTTCTATATACACTACTCGCTAGTTAGGGATATTTGCCAACAATATCCCGATGAAAAGTTCATGGTACAGTGATATTCGACCATGAAAGCAGGATATTAAAGTAGAAGGATGCAATGGTAATGTCCTTATCACAAACAAGAGCTAATAACAGCGGTGGTAATACCACAAAAAATCTCAATGTCTCAATAACTTGATCAGTTTTAAAGTGTTGTCATGGTCTCATGTATTGTGTTTGCTTTCCCAGTTATCTCTATAGACTACGCACTGAGAAATGTACTCTCCATCTAAATCCTCCAAGTAACAGTGTTATTGATAAAGTCTCTCATATAATATTGCCAGAGCCTCCAAAAAAAAAAATCAATGAAATGCAGTGTATGGACTATTAAAATGACGTGGCCTGGTCTACAAGGTGCATTAAACAGTGATAGTGAAAAGAGCACCTATTTTATGCATCGCCAAAGATTTGTTCTAGTAATATAGTTTGACATAAAGGAATGCAACACTTTCAACTCATGAAGAACAGTGTTCAAACTGATGTGTAGTTACGAGCTGTAAAATATTCACAAAATTGGAATTGGAAATAAATGGCAGTTGCACTGAAAAAGTGTGCAGTGAACAGACTGCTGTGCGTTTGGGTCTCGTAAACTTGGTTAATTTCCTTAATTTCCTCAACGGTTTCCTAAATGTTTAGTTGTGCTACACCTTTGTTGGACATTTAGGGAAATATGTTTATTTGCTTGATTGCAGAATGTTCAACAAGAGGATCCAAACTGTATCTGTGCTCTCACAGGGCCACAGGTGATAAGCTACATTAA
Organism: Microchirus variegatus; assembly: GCF_963457635.1. Classification (NCBI taxonomy): domain Eukaryota; kingdom Metazoa; phylum Chordata; class Actinopteri; order Pleuronectiformes; family Soleidae; genus Microchirus; species Microchirus variegatus. The sequence goes on along the minus strand of NC_139815.1, from coordinate 11,959,348 downwards.
GGGAACAGCATAGCAGCATGCAAAAGTTGAGCTCCGTCCAAAATGAAGAAACAATGCTTCTCCAGACCACAAAATAAGGTTTTTTATTTGAGTATTAGGCCATTAATTAGTGCTTTTTATTTGCATTTCATAATTTTTTTTGGAACCCCTATCCAGTCAATGCAGCTTTCAAATCAGTCCTTTAAAATAAAAATAAACAAATCCATGTTTCGTTTTATTTCCATCAGGCTAATGTTCAAGCTCCTGAACCAAGCAAGCTCTCCTCTCCTTTAATAAAGCAGACCTAGACCGGAAGTTCTGCTGAGAACGCTGTGTTTCATTGTAATCTCGGGCTCAGCGAGATCTCTGAAAAAACCCGGTCCGGTTACGTAAACACCGATTCGCCTGAACAGCAGATCGTCCTGCTCCGGGCACTAGTCCGGGCACATCTGGTTGCGTATTTGAACCGCAGAAGAAGAATAACATCCGTTGTGGAGGTGTTTCACGAGCGACAGTGTCTTCTGACTCGGTCTGACTCCGGGTCAAAGTCATAAAAGGGACTGTGGCGGGGAGTCGTGACAAAGCTATTTTTAAACATTGTTAAATCAATGTTTTGATAATGAGTAGCAGTGCATTCACCGTTCCAGAGGGGGGAGCTGCGCTTCTGAGAGCGGATGTGCTGGATAGTATTGGCCAATCACAAGACTCTGTCTTCTGGTGGTGAGAGTTCACTCTGAAATCTTGCGGCTCAGGAACAGCGTCAGAAAAGAGGATTTCTATCGGCTCGTTTACAGCAACTAGGAGGTTTTTGACCATAAAAACAAGTTAATGTAAGTAGACCTCCATAACTAACATATATGTGCAACAGGACCACTCTAGATCCACTTTAACAGTATTTAATTCTCTTTCTTATTTATTTAGTAAAATTCAAAACACGCCAGCTCATCATCACCAGACACAGACTCCACCTGTTTCTTCTCATGATGCATATTTTTGCTTATTACTTGTGCATTGAAATTAATCAAATTATTCACACTTCCATGCAGTTTATTTGCATTGCTGTTGATGTGCACAGGCCTTTAAATATTGAAGATGGAATAGATGTGAAGTTCTTTGGTGATGCTTTCACAGCAGATGTTCCTCTTGAGAAATCCCAGCAGGCTGAAACACTTTAAAGATTCTCCTGCTTTTTACCTCACCTACTGTGTCTTTTACAAACTGCAAATTTTTCTCTCAAAGCACTTATTCTGAATACTCTGTGCTTTAGATGTAATGTGTGTTTTGACATCCTCTAGTTGTGCAAAGATGATCATGATAACGATGATGACAACTGTGGCCGTGAGTGCATGACACACCGCGCACTTAAAATGAGACACAAAAGCATTGATTCAGAGCATGCTCTCCTTATCAAAGCCCATGATTTACTTTGAGTGACACGTCATTCATATGGGAGTGTCACTGTGGAGAATGTGGATGATGCAAACAGCCAGCAAGACATGCTTCCAGTTTCTTGCTGTAACATTGGTTTTAGTGAAACCAATGTTAGTTATATGTATTTTGCAGTATGCTGATTTTTTTTAGAGTAACGCACTCAATTTTGCGTGTCATAGTCAATACCGTGCTGATTTCCTTGCTCTAACGTGTCGTGTTTGTGGCTACTGTGATGTAATCGTGCCAGTGTTACCGAGCGCCCAAGGGTCGCCTGAACTGTTCATAAAATCAATAACCAAACGAGACATGAGTTAGCTGGTTCAAGTAGCCACCATTTCCCACTCATACTTTTTATTATCAGCATAGAACAAGAACAGCGGAAGTCCGCCAACCATAACAACATTACATCATTTCAGAGAGTTGAGAGACTAGTCTGTTACACCAGCATCGAAGCATGGAAACACCACCCAGTTTATCAACATGTCATACAAAGGTCTACAATTTAACATCCATCCATCTTCTACCAATTTATCCTCCACATGAGGGTCGTGCCGGCATAAGGGGCGAGAGGTGTGGTACATCCTGGACAAACAACCATGAACTCTCACACCTATAGTCAATTTAGAGTCCAATTTGCCTAATCCCCAAATCTGTAGGAGGAAGCTGGAAAACCCATCAGGATATTTTTTCCGAGTTGTCAAGATGTCGAGGGATTAGCTGTTCTGTAGCAGAATTTTGGTAATCATCAGGATTTACTTGTAATACTCATGGATTTTAAATACAGTACACCTGTAAAAGTCACAATTCAAATTTGGAATTTTGTTGAATGTGTCGAAAATATTTGACATTTAATGATCTGACATGTTTGTATTTTTTCTGATATAGATAAAAAAAAAAAAAGATGAGCTTGCTTCTATTCATTCTGGAGGATTCCACGATAAAGATCACCTTCAACCGATAATAACATTGCACATTGGTGTCATTACACCAAGTTACATTTAAGAGTATGGCCTGTGTTTATGTGTGTATGGGTGACAAATCCTTAACAGGCTGTGTCCGCAGCAGAAGGATTCAGAGAAAGACAAAGCAGCACATGAGGGATTAAGCTGATTTATTGTGTCAATTTGACTGTTGAGCTGTTGTCAGGAAGCTCAGAGATTTCTAGCGACCCAACCAAAGTAAAGTTATTATTCGTTTGGATGTGTCTTCACTTGGACCTGGTTCAAACCTAAAGATAAAATTAACTCTCTCCTAATTAGGTACAAGTTCCTTTGAACTGACTGATTATTACTTTGGGATTGATGACGATGTCCTCTTCAATTGCTTAACAGTTGTCTCTAGTAGCTTTACTAATCCTGTTAAATTCACGTTTGACTTCCACGAGGTAGGAAGCAGAGGGGTTACATTAAATTTGTGGTGTCTTTTATCACTTGTGATCAAATCTTTCATCCACTGTGTCACTATGCCACGATACAAGGTCAAGATTTTGTGGTGCACACACAACTACAAACTATCGACCAAGAAGAAACCAATATTCTTTTGGACACAGTGTGAATTCACCACCCCAATAAAGAATGGTGCCATAAAAACAACACAAATGTAAGTCTGTTTGAAGGAGCTGGTTTCAGTGTATCAGAACAAAACCTCCTTTATCTGGACACTGGGCTGTTATGATAAGATTCTGCCTCATGGAACATCCTCATCCTCTACATCAATTTATTGACATCCTGATTTTAAATGCGGGGATTACAAGTCCATTCAGTCCGATATTGTCCAACATTTAATTTCCGATTCCGATATCAATTGATACCTCTATATATCTTAAATTGCATATCTCCTGTCGTGGAATTAAAAAAAGATTGCATACTTTTATTGTGAATATGAAATCCTTTTTTAGATCTTTATAAAAGTGTCGTCACAGGTGTGTATAACTTATATTTATAGTTGAAAAGAAACATGTTGAGTGAAAGAATCTAGATTTATAAAACTACTTTCAACACGTTGTTATTGTTCCTAATAATAAGATTATGTGTCTGCAGGTTTTCTGGTCTGACTTTATTTTAATATGTGACCATCATTATATTGATATCAATGTAAGAATGATATTAATACAATGACGATGATAATAACAATGATTGTGAGCTTTATATTATGTGAAAGCAACAGTTTTGGACTACAACAATGTCGAAAAACATTCGATATAATCTCAAACCACTCCTTTTGAGAAAATGATCTTTTTATGACAAACAAAAAGCCGTTACAATTCGAAATGTTTACATTTTACACAATCTGAAGTGTAAAGTGTAAAGGCAAGCTTAGCCATTTAAATGAAAAAAAAATCTTATCAATTACATTACAGAAACTCAAGCTTAGACACAACAGACGGCCCATTATTCACTTTGATAACAACAACACAAAGCAAAAGATGCTTCATTGTCATCACACAGAAGTCAGTGAGGTAGAAATGATAACCCTATGGGAACAGACATCTTGATATATAGCCATGAATCTTTATGCCAGACATTAAAGGTTGGGATTTGCCCATATATGACGAAATTCACCCACATATTGTGTAAGCTCATTATCATAAATGACAATAGTAACAAGAGAAATTTTCAAAATGAAATCTGTTCATTTTACAGTTTACTGACCTGGTAATATGTAGGTGTCCAATTAAATTCTATCTAAAGTGATGCACGTATGCACACGGTTAATTGTTTTCTCTTTTAGAATCCGAAATAAAATCTCACACAGAGACAAATCTACACACACACGTGTTCTCTTGTGTTTGGACAAGGCTGACCCAAAGCCAGCCACCTCCCTCAAGCAGGTAAGTTCACGGCTCCATCCTCAAGGCTCTCTCTAATCTCTCAGTAATACAGCTTGAGTCATGATAAAACAGCTCTGATGGAGGCAAATCCTGTTATCAGCGGTGGAGAGTGTGGAAACCTTTGTGGATGGATGGGTGAGTTCATGAAATAATCCCAAATGTGGATTTTAAGGATTAAACACACCAGGACTGGATGTGAAAGATGACACACACAAGTACTGTAAATCTGTGCATGTCCTTTTCCATGTGTAAAAAAAAAAAAAATACTAATAATCATTTGTTCACTTCTCTCTCTTTTATGTCTCCCACATAGACACATTTTGTACTTGAAACCCTAAAAGCACAGTCGAACACACATTCTGAGGCCAAGGAGGTTGCCTCCTAATGGAAATACATTTCAGCTGCTGCAACACCTCATCTTCTATATTGCCTTTTCATTGAAAATAGGGTCTCTTTGACAAGAGAGATACAGCTTTTGTAGGTTTTTGTTCGAACACTCTCATCTCTTAGAAGGACACATTAGCCCCTTATCTTTTAGAGATGTTCTGGCTCAGTATTTCTGCTTTATCCCATTTCATATTCGCCCCTCACAATCAGATCTAGTCAAAAGAGATACGAGGAAGGCTTTATGAAATCCCTACATTTTGTGTGACTTGCTGCCTGCCGGATGGAAAACATAAAGAGGAAAATACCATTTTGGTTTGTTTTTTGTTTTCCCTCTGGCAAGTTATTGTGTTCTAGGTGAATAACAAGCTGAAGCCCATTGGGTATTTCTTATTTATTTATTTATTACTTTTTTATTATTTAATGTACTGTATTCATGCAAGTAGTCACCAAACAGGACAAGACAATAAGGGACAACATTAATTTAAAGAAAATAAACAAACTTATTGTTCTGTGTTTTACCAGTTTTTGCAGATTGTGGAAAAGAGTATTTAAGTAAGTTTCCAAATTTAGTTTCAAGTACCAAAACATCTTAGGTTATAGTGCAACATGAAGTTGATTTATAATATAAACGCAGTGAGTCCGGTGTAAAAAACCCTAAATCAGAAATGTGAGTCAGAACTGCATCGCTGTGTCACCCACCGTCATTTGTGAAAATGTCTCATAAGACGGTTTGGTTTTATTTCTGTGAACTTCTTGAGTTGATTCTTTTTGTGTGATGAGATCATCTTTTTTAAAGATTAATCCTTTTATTCAGAAAGTACTGAAAAAGGCGTTTCATCCAGTGAGAAATCATAGTTTTCCTGATGTTGCCGACTTATGACTGCAAAGTTTTGGATTTTGCATCGAAATAGTTCTGATTGAAATCAGTGACCTTCTTCAAGACTGCACTGGGCAGAGGGCGATGCAAAGGTGTTGAATAAACAGTTGGCCTTTTCATTCAAACCTTCAAGTATAACGGATATGTCTCACTCTGTCAACTGGTACTGCATCTTCTCTTATATTATTATTATACCGAGGAACCAAGATAAAGACAGTTCGGTTTGTGCTGTCAACATCTAAGCGATAAGTGTAGATGCTGCCTGCAAATTTTCTAGTAGTCATGTAATACTCCCGTCCAATTTTTAAGGGTGTGCATCCCAAATATGTTATATATGTTAAATATTCCCCGTCATCCAGGTAACAGTTATCCAAAATCTCTTGGATGTGAGATTTAGCCAGGCATGTTCTCCCCATGTTCTCTGGGTTCCTCCAACAGTCCAAAAACATTGCAGGACTAATCGCAGCCCTTGACGGAGTGACGGACACTTGAAAAATATTTAATGCACCCGGAGACGACGGAGAGTCTCTCCGATGGGCTCTCTGGCGACGTAGAGGGCTCTCTGTAACCGACGTAGAGAGTACATAGAGTATAAATTTGGCTTTAAATTGGCATAGCGCCCCCATGATCCTCATGTTGAGGATAAAAAGGTAGGAGATGGATGAATGGATCTACAACCAGGTCCAGTTTAGGGTCAAAAGTTTGTAGTTTGCAAAAAATTAAATCATCCCTGATTCGTGTCTGTAGGTTTTCTTTTCAGGCTTCTTACAACACCGTCAATGTTGACCAACGGAACAGGACAGATTTTAAGTAGCCAGAGAGGAACTTGCCAAAACAATGGCTGCTGCCCCATAGCTCATTGCTTTGAGCTCAGCATAATGACATGCCAGATTAGATGTTACACAGTACCATCTGGAAAGGAATATTTGGAAACTGTGTGGAAAAAGGAAGAGGCCTTCAAAATATGCTCTCTATCACTGTTGATTACAGCTGCCAAGGCCTGTTTGAAACTTATTATCCAATGATTTTCAATGAAATATATTCTCACTCTACCGATGATGTTGTGGCAACCGAGCTGACCTCTTTAGGAGATGCAACATACCATAACAAACATCTTGATGTCATATTGCATCTTGCATCCATGCATTTAGCTTTACCAAAAAAGTTTTGGTCATAAAGGTTAGGAAGTAAGTGAAAACGAGATAAAGGATAATTGCTTCAGCATTTCCTCTGAATTAGTACAAAACAACATTCAGAGAAAAGTCATCATGTCATTGCCAGTGATGCAGAGTGCTGCATGTTTACAGGAAAAGAGGAAATATGAACATAAATTAGAAGAAAATCTAACAAGGGAATAAAAAATGAAAGTCTTCCTAATCCAGATTTATTGCACCGGCTCAATTCTTTTGCTAGACGGTCTTTGATAGCCTATGATTATCCACAGGCCCGACTATTCACTGACAGAGGGTGAAGGCCAGCCAATTAGCCTTTGGCCTACAAAAAGTGATGCTTTGGCTGGTTTTGTTGTGATGTAGTTATCTACAATAGCTGGCAGTGAAACCCCCACTTATGTTGTCAAGAAGCTGTTAGCTTCTTTCACGGCTTGACACCACTGATGAGCAATGACTACTGAAGAGTTATGAGCACAAATGCAGAGCAAACAGGATGATAATAGGCATTGTCATTCATTTAGACACTCTGTTAGGCGGATGTATGATATACAGAGCATGTGGTCATCATGTCAGTTTCTGGAAATCTAAGCATTACATCAACAAACTGTATTTTCTTACATTCTGAGAGGATTATAAAACACTGTATTTTCACGAAGAGGTGAGGCTACATTTTGAAACTCACTCACATGAAAAATGGTTTATCACTTGATACCAGTCATGGCACAAACATAAAAGCAGAAAAGCAGCTTATACCAAACATAATTGTTTGTATCATTTGTGATTTTTCTTTTTACAATAATCCGAGATCAAATGTTACTTCATGAGGTGTTAGGATGCATCCTGTTTGATGGAGTGCGCTCAAAATGAAAATGAGTCACCCAGTCAGTAATCCTTGAGAGGAAAGAATATTAAATGGTAATCCCTCATCATTACAAACGGTGACATTTAGGTAACACAATGTAGGATTTGCTGTCGGGCTTCCCCTCCCCAACAGTTGGAGGAAACCAGAGAACCTGGAGAAAACCCACGCACACATCAGGAGAACATGCAAACTCCATTACTGCAAAGACATGAGTGCTAACCACTACACCAACCGTGTGTGTGACCCTTGTTTGTTACAATGTCATAAAATATGTCTTGGTAACAATGGCATTTGAAGACAAGCCAACAATACCAGTGAACTCTGACTCAAGACTTACAATGTACGAACAACCATGTCCTCAGAACAGGGGAATAACAAGGTCTGATACACAGCCAGATCAAACACACTAGATATAGACAATAAGCAAACAATTTGCACATACTCGTCAATCAGCATCAGGACCAGGTCACCCTCGTTTGAGTATCCCTATGTTAGAGCAATGAAAGCAAACGCAAAAGAAAGCTGGACCAATATTCTCCCTTGTGCAGCCTCTTAGGGTGCTTTCACACCTATAGTTCGAATGCTTTGGTCCGCACCAGTCAGAAAAATGGTGGTCCGAGACCTAGGGCCCTATGAATTCCGTTTTATTTTTTTCCAAATTCCGTTTTATTTTTTTCCAAATTCCGTTTTTTCCGTTTTAATTTTTTAGAATTCCGTTTTTTCCGTTTTATTTTTTTTATTCTGGTTTTTTTTTACCTTTTATACTTACTTTACCACCATAGAATGTGTGCTTTTTGTGTCAGTGAAAAAAATGTCCACTGAAATGCAACTTTCTTCTTGAATCCACTGACTTCTCAATTGTTCAATTGTTTTGACTTAAGTTAAATCCTAATTAAGTAAATGCCAGTGAATCTTAAAACAAGCCATGCAATGCTGGTCACATTAAAAAGTAAAATAATAAACATAAATAAAAATGTGGTAGTGTCCCCTCATCTGGTGCAGACGGATTTCTGCGCACCGCCCCTGCGCTGTACTGTTCTCCCTCTCCTGCGCCGTGCGCTTCTCCGTATCCGTCTGGATCATTTCTCTACACGCAATATTACCCCTACAACTCTGTAAATAAGGGAATAACAGATGCATCAGATGAGCCGATGTCTTTAGTTAACTGTTCAAAGAGAGAGAATGTTCTCCGGTGTGAAGTGAAAGTCGCGGGGAGTTCATAAGTTTCACTTTTGCGCAGAGACTTTCCAGCATTTAACAGGCGATGTTCCACAGTTTACTCGCCGTGTTTCGGCCGCCGAATTATCGGCGCATTCCTAAATATAACATCTTTATTGACAATAAAAATATAACCGTAATAATCGCGTATTTGATGGTGTGACTTGAGTTTCAATCGGCACCTGGACAAGGGGACGCTCGCCGGTTACATGCGAGCGCATCGCGCTTGTTCCGCGGTTTAGAAAAAAAAAGTGTATATAAAGTAAATAAACAAGCAACACGCACTGGGGGAGACCCTGACCGGGTGAGTGTTTGTGAGGAGATGCACGGGTGGTGCCACGAATGAGCGTTCCCCGGAACATTTCTCCAGACAAACGTTCCTTCTCCTCACGATGACAGCATTTCAGTCAAATTATGTCAATTTCCGCGATATTCCGCGTTTAACAATAGATTCCGTTTTTATTGGCCAATTCCGCGATTCCGTCCGCGATTCCGTTAACACGGAAATCATAGGGCCCTAGAGACCCCCCCTTCAGGCAGGTCTTGTTCGGTTGATTTGGTGCGCACCAAAGTACCGAGATTACATTCACACCTACGCAAACGAACCGAAACAAGGGACCAAACACGTTTAGTGTGCACCAAATGTTGTAGGTGTGAAAGCACGATTATTCTTTAACTCCCCTTAAATTTCTTTATCATATATGAATGAATTAGGAACTAATGACCTCACGTGACTGAGTTTCTTCAGATGTTTCTGTACCTAAACTTATCAGCATGATGACTGAAGTATTCTTTTACTCCGCATCGTCAGAGAATCTCTGAGATTAGCCCCGAATCGTACCGTACATTCAACAGCAGTCTCACAGTCGTACAAGTATAGGCACAGGAGGAACAATTAGAGCCATAAAAGCTGATGGCTCAGGGCTCTGCAGACCAGCTCTACCATTACTGAGTTATTAGATGGTGGCGGGGTGGGCCTCCACATCACAAAGACAAGAGTTAGAAAAAGACCGAAGATATATAGTGGGAATATTTAAAGCAGGAGGTTGAGATGAGGTTAAAATGTGGTCAAAGTGAAGCAACACCCAAGTGACTGCAGATGAAGAATAGCTGTTGAGAAGCTTGTTTCACCTGAAAAACCTCAACAGAATAGAGGGTGATGCGAGACCAAATTAGAGAAGAGAAAGAAAGAAGATACGAATGTTCAAGGACTCTTTATTTTGGTATTTGGCTGAAATAAATTCAGAATGCAAAGTCTTATAATAATAAGTGTCTGTTGTGCAGAGTAACCTTCCTTTCCATTGTAGCAAAAAACAAAGTAAGAACACAGCCTTGAATGTAACTTGATAACTTTTTATGTATTAAACTGCAATACAATACGTGTTTTTTTTTTCCTCAAAGTAACAGGGACCAATGTTAAATGATATTATATTGAGGTGTTGATGGTCATTCTAAAATAACACACCCAAGACAGTGAAAAGTTAATTAAAACATTCAAAAGCCAATGTCGGAGTGCAATCGAACTAACTGCAAAACAATGTAAGGGTTAAAATTGGCGAACTTCTTATAATGGCAGTCCATGTTATTATTCTGCCTCTTTATTCATCTTAGTGAACAGAAATGATCTAACACTATTTGAATGCTGTGTCCTTCATGTGAAAACTGGCTCTCACACAATACTATCAGACCTGACTGAGGGAGCATTTGTGTGTACACAGCAGCAGTGCAGGAGTCAAATTATCAAACGTCCAAGTTTTTAGGGGTTTTTTTCGTAGTAGAATTTACTTTTTACTTTTTTTTGTGTTTGCTTCATTGTGTTTTTAGTCACGCTCCGTCCTGTTTGCAGCCTCAAACTGTCTTGATGAACAGCATGAAATCGAGAAACTTTTTGGACATCCCACAACGCTTTCAATTCAATATAGAGCCAAAACTCCACAAAGATGCGGGGACTTAGATTAGGCTTAGATTTGTTTGTGAATCAATGCCCTGCTCAGTAAATGTTAATATGATGATGTGGAGAGGAAGTAGGGGAAAAGCTGTAAAGGAAGTTATACAAAATCAAAGGCATGTGTCACCATAGTCGAGAAGTTTCTCGCTAAGAACGTAGTTTATTTTTTTTCACTCTCTTGTGTACCGTTAGTCACTGATAAATGGAAAAAAAAATACCTTGTGCTCCGTTACTGTCGTAATATGTGTTTCTGAAATAATTAGCCCCGGCTCATTCAACACTTAAAATAATAGATTGCTCTTAGATGACAATTAGCTCAAATTTATTGTGATGTTGGCAGGGCAGCTCGCCCTCTTCAGTCACTTTTCTTTTTTTTCCTTAAATGCAGACAATGCATAGACTCGTTTGAATAAAAATGATGTAATTTCCCTGTAAGCTCTCCAACAACAGCAAGAGATGATCAGGTTCAGGCTTCCTCATCTGTAAATGGGTTGCTTCCGTAACAGCCATAATCCTGTTGTTCGTTCTTCCGTGCGACACTTCACAGCCTTAATTACAATGCACCGTCTGTTTGTTGGAGAAATCCAGACCTCCCAAACCAGTTAAGTGTAATGGGTACAAATTGTGATTACTTGATAAGAGATGCTGTTAGGCCTGCTCCATTAACTATGCGCCATTAGCATAAACAGGAAAATTGGTGACCGTAAATCGCAATGTTTTTACTAAGCTTTTTAATGTAATGGAAAACATGTTTTGTGCACACTTACAACTATGACCTAAGCAGTGAAATTAATTTAATATATATATATATATATATACACATATTAATCAAACTTATAAAGACAAAATGATTAGTTACTCAAAAGAATAAGAGTATTCAGCTTGTTCTTCTTCGTGTACATACTGTGGTTCTGTGGACGGAATAATATATGAAACCCCATATAGTGGGCACCTTGTAAAACTACAAAAGAAAATACAACACCGCTACCATTGACACCTTTACTACCTTCGAAAATGTGTACTCGGAGAATATTTATAAAGATACAGTAAAACATTTTTTGAGTTAGCTGAATGAATCAATATTTCCTTCTTGCATAACAGTGTATAACCTCTGATTTCTTAGATTACCACTGATTGCTGGGAAAACTTATGATGTAGCCAACAGAACATATTACATCTATGGGCACATTCACACCAGGAGAGTCCGAGTGACTTGGTTTGATTGGGCGGAGAATGCTGAAACATTTTCACACATTCATATGGATTGGTCCACTTTCACACTGCACTTTCTTGTTAGCGGACCAGACCACGTGGACCCGCAGTTAAAACAGCTGCTCTTTTGGTTAGCATTTTCCACTAAGCGAACCACACCAGGGTTCGCTTGCAAGCGAACCGGGAGCCATATTTTTCAAGTGGAC